>NC_090447.1:681486189-681697555 GCF_031143425.1 Pleurodeles waltl
AACGTCTCTCACATTCAAACAGTTTTAAAAAACGTATGAACAGGCTTTATGACTGTGTTTGCCATATCCGTCCTCTAAAATCATAGATAGTAAGTACTACAATTCCAGTACACAATAACCATCTGAATGATCACCTATGAACTCAACAACATATCACAGATCAACAAGCTAAGGTCCAACAGGAAGCACTCCTAATTTACAAATTACATTTATTTTCGTTGAAATTTGAACAGTAACTAATACAGAAATAAATACAGAGAACAAAGGCAAAAGTCCAATTACCACCAGCACAATATTTCTCTAAAATGTTCAATATTAATTTCTTTTCAATTTTAAAAAATATTTCAATAGCAAAGAGTTTAATTCCATTTTAACTATTCAAATTATTAATACTGTTATAAAGAACAAATGCTTTTAACTGGTGTCTAAAAATATGATGATATTTAAATATGCAGTCACAGACTCCATACTTTAATTGTACTATGGGCCTCATTTACTAGTTTTTGGCTTAGGGTAAGGCTGCAAGCATAGGGTAAGGCTGCAAGCATTCTTACTGTGTTGCCCTGCGTCAAAATAAAAGGGCAGGAATGCACTGTACCTAAGATACAGCATATGCCTGTCTGTTTCCCCTGTACTCGTGCACAATGGGCTGCCATGTGCCAATGCAGGCACCTGTGCACCAGGGTAAAAGGGTGTCTGCATTACCGGGTGACTGCTTTTGTCCAGGAAGGGACACCATCCTGCACTAAAAGAATCACAAGAGGCATTTTCTTCTTCCTATGTGTGTAGGAAGGTAGCCTCTTTCTAGCCTGGTTACCCCCATGTTTGGCCTGTTTGTGAGTATTTGTCAGCGTGGTTTTACTGTCTTACTGGGATCCTGCTAGCCAGGGCCCATTGCTCATAGTGAAAACCCTATGTTGTCAGTATGTTTGATGAAAGTGTCACTGGGATCCTGCTAGCCAGGACCCCAGTGCTCATAAGTTTGTGGCCTATATGTGTTCCCTGTGTGGTGCCTAACTGTATCACTGAGGCTCTGCTAACCAGAACCTCAGTGTTTATGCTCTCTCTGCTTTCTAAAATTGTCACTGCAGGCTAGTGACTAATTTTACCACTTCTCATTGGCACACTGGAACACCCATCTAATTCCCTTGTATATGGTACCTAGATACCCAGGGTATTGGGGTTCCAGGAGATCCCTATTGGCTGTAGCATTTCTTGTGCCACCCATAGGGAGCTCAGACAATTCTTACACAGGCCTGCCACTGCAGCCTGAGTGAAATAACATCCACGTTATTTCACAGCCATTTTTCACTGCACATGAGTAACTTATAAGTCACCTATATGTCTAACCCACGCTTGGCGAAGGTTAAGTGCCAAGTTACGTAGTGTGTGGGCACCCTGGCACTAGCCAAGCTGCCCCCACATTGTTCAGGGCAAATTCCCCGGACTTTGTGAGCGTGGGGACACCATTACACATGTGCACTACACATAGTTCACTAACTATCTGTAGCTTCACAATGGTAACTCCGAACATGGCCATGTAACATGTCTAGGATCATGGAATTGTCACCCTAATACCATTCTGGTATTGGGGGGACAATTCCATGATCCCCCGGGTCTCTAGCACAGAACCCGGGTACTGCCAAACGGCCTTTCCGGGGTCTTCACTGCAGCTGCTGCTGCTGCCAACCCCTCAGACAGGTTTCTGCCCCCCTGGGGTCTGGGCAGCCCAGTCCCAGGAAGGCATAACAAAGGATTTCCTCTGAGAGAGGGTGTTACACCCTCTCCCTTTGGAAATAGGTGTGAAGGGCTGGGGAGGAGTAGCCTCCCCCAGCCTCTGGAAATGCTTTGATGGGCACAGATGGTGCCCATCTTTGCATAAGCCAGTCTACACCGGTTCAGGGATACCCCAGCCCTGCTCTGGCGCGAAACTGGACAAAGGAAAGGGGAGTGACCACTCCCCTGACCAGTACCTCCCAGGGGAGGTGCCCAGAGCTCCTCCAGTGTGTCCCAAACCTCTGCCACCTTGGATTCACTGGTGTTGGGGCACAATGGCTGCTCTGAGTGGCCAGTGCCAGCAGGTGACGTCAGAGACCCCTCCCAATAGATGCTTACCTCTTTCAGTAGCCAAGCCTCCTTTCTTGGTAGCCAAACCTCCTTTTCTGGCTATTTAGGGTCTGGGCTATTCCTCAGATAACGAATGCAAGAGCTCACCAGAGTACCTCTTCGACTTCTGCCAAGGATCGACTGCTGACTGCTCCAGGGCGCCTGCAAAACTGCAACAAAGTAGCAAGACGACTACCAGCAACATTGTAGCGCCTCATCCTGCCGGCTTTCTCGACAGTCTCCTGGTGGTGCATGCTCTGAGGGCTGTCTGCCTTCACCTTGCTCTGGAAGCCAAGAAGAAATCTCCTGTGGGTCGACGGAATATTCCCCCTGCTAACGCAGACACCAAACTTCTGCATCACCGGTCCTCTGGGTCCCCTCTTCTCCTGACCATCGTGGTCCCTGGAACACAGGAGCTAGGTCCAAGTGTCTCCCACAGTCCAGTGGCCCTTCTGTCCAAAGTTGGTGAAGGTAAGTCCTTGTCTCCTCATGCCAGACAGCAAACCTGTATACTGAGGGATTTGCAGCTGCTCCGGCTTCTGTGCACTTTTCCAAGGATTGCTTTGTACACAGCCTAGCCTGGGTCCCCAGCACTCCGTCCTGCAGTGGTCAACTCGATGAGATGGACTCTGACGTTGTGGGACCCTCCTTTGTGACTCTGAGTCGACCACTGTCCTCAGATTTTCTAAGTGCCTGTTCCGGTACTTTTGTTGGTGCTGCCTGCTTTTGTGGGGGCTCTCTGAGTTGCTGAGCACCCCCTCTGTCTCCTCCTCCAAGGGGCGACGTCCTGGTCCTTCCTGGGCCCCAGCTGCACCCAAAATCCTCAACCATGACTCTTGCAGGTAGCAAGGCTTGTTTGCAGTATTTCTGCCTGGAAACACTTCTACCACCTCCAGCACACCGTGGGACATCTTCCATCCAAAGGAGAAGTTCCTAGCCCTTTTCGTTGTTGCAGAATCTTCAGCTTCTTCCACCCAGAGGTAGCCATTTTGCACCTTCATTCGGGGTTTAGTGGGCTCCTGCCCCCCCTGGACACTTTCATGACTCTTGGACTTGGTACCTTTCCTTTACAAGTCCTCAGGTCCAGGAATCCGTCTTCAGTGTTTTGCTGGTGCTTGTGGTTCTTGCAGAATCTCCTATCACAACTATTCTGTCTTTCTGGGGTAGTAGGGTAACTTTACTCCTAATTTTCAGGGTCTTGGGGTGGGGTATTTTGGACACCCTTACTGTTTTCTCACAGTCCCAGCGACCCTCTACAACCTCCCATAGGGCTGGGGTCTATACGTGATTTGCATTCCACTTTTGGAGTATATGGTTTGTGTTGCCCCTATACCTATGTCTACCTATGGCATCCTATTGTGATTCTACATTGTTTGCACTACTTTTCTTACTGTTACTTACCTGTTTTGGGTTTCGGTACATATAATTTGTGTATATTACTTACCTCCTAAGTGAGGGTATCCTCTGAGATACTTTTGGCATATTGTCACTAAAATAAAGTACCTTTATTTTTAGTAACTCTGAGTATTGTGTTTTCTTGTGATATTGTGCATACGATATAAGTGGTATAGTAGGAGCTTTGCATGTCTCCTAGTTCAGCCTAAGCTGCTTTGCCATAGCTATCTCTAACAGCCTAAGCTGCTAGAAACACCTCTATTCTACTAATAATGGTTAACTGGACCTGGCACAAGGTGTAAGTACCACTAGGTACCCACTATAAGCCAGGCCAGCCTCCTACAACGTGTGCTGCAGAATGCAGCACATATAGAAAAAGGAAAAAACAGGCAGAAATAAAGGTATTTCTCCTCGTTCCATCTCCCTTACTCCTCCCTTTGGGAGGTGTGGGCTTTTGACTCATTCCCAGATTTGCCAATTCTTGTTAATATGGGAATGCAGCAAAATCCATGGTTGTTGCATGGGAACACCCACAGCAACACTGATGGAATGCCTATTTGAAGCAAAGTAAGGCAATGCAGTGACTTGCGCTGAGTTGCCTTATTCCATATCGACAAGGCCATGAAAGGCAGCTTTGCGTGGCCTTGTAGATAAGGAACTGCAGCCTGCGCCACCACTGCGTCACAAAAAGTGACACGCCAGTGGCACACGCCGCTTGTAAACGAGCCCCTTTGTTTTTAACCCCTAGGGTGCCTTGGACGAGGTGATCTCGTCCAAGGCACCGGTTCCCGGGGCCCTTGGACGAGATCACCTCGTCCTGCACGGGGGAACTGGGGGGAGCGCTAGCGCTCCCCCTTTGGCTTCCCACCCACCCCCCGGGTCTTGGATGGAAGGGGAAGCCCTTCCCCTTCCACCCCGACCCCCCCCTCAGCAATCCGATGACATCAGCACGCACAGTGCACGACGTCATCAAATATTGCTGAGGGACGCCCTGGAAGCCATTTGCTTCCAGCGCGTCCAGGAGAAAGGTGAGTCCTTTCTTCTCTGGGGGTGGGGGGAAAACAGACACGGGGGAAAGGAAAGGGTTTTTCCTTTCCCTCGGTACCTGTCTTCTGTGGATTCCTGCTCCAGGATCGAGACGGGGCCCGTGATCCTGGAGCAGGAATCCCCTCTAGGCACCAGGGATTACCTTCTGTAGTCAGTTTTGGGGGGCGACCCCTTGGGCAAGGGTCGCTCCCATTGGGGTGCACTTTTTTCCTTTTTCAGCCCCCCCTGGGGGCAGATCGGCCAATTTTGCGGCCAATCTGCCCCCAGGGGGGGCTGAAAAACCCCTAGACACCAGGGATGTTCCTTATTGTGCACATTATTGGGAGCGACCCCTTGGGCAAGGGTCGCTCCCATTGGGGGGCATTATTTTCCTTTTTCGGCCGATCTGTCCCCAGGGGGGGTCGAAAAACCACTGGACACCAGGAATGATATGTTTTTTGCAAATCTTTTGGGAGCGACCCCTTGGGCCAGGGTCGCTCCCATTGGGGGGCATCATTTTCCTTTTTCGGCCCCCCCGGGGGCAGATCGGCCGATTTTTCGGCCGATCTGCCCTGGGGGGTGGGGGTTTGAAAAACCACTAGACACCAGGGATGTGTTATTTACAGCATATTGTTTGGGAGCGACCCCTTGGGCAAGGGTCGCTCCCATTTGGGGGTTAATTTTCTTTCTTATTTTTTGCCCGATCTGTCCCCGGGGGAGGGGAGGGGGGGGACGAAAACCACTAGACACCAGGGAACTTATTTTCTTTGTTGTAGGGCAGCGACCCCTTAGGCAAGGGTCACTGCCCCGGGGGCAATAATTTTTTTATATCTTTCAGCTCCTCCTGGGGCTAGATAGGCCATGTTTTCGATCTGGCCCCCGGGGGGGGGTCGAAACCCACTATTCGCCAGGGATTGTGAGGTGTGAGTGTGTTTTGTGTGTTTGGGGGCACCCCTTGGGCAAGGTTCGCCCCCCAAGGTGGGCAGAATCAACGTAGGCACCAGGGATCCTGTGTGTGTGTGTGTGTGAGTGTGTGTGTGTTTTGTGTGTGGGGGGGGCGGTGGCACCTTTGGCAAGGGTCGCCCCCCCTTGAAGGCAGATCAGCCTATTTATTTTTTAGGCCCATCTGCCTCCTAGTGGGGCAGAAGCTACTTAGGCATCAGGGACAATTTCAAAGTTCTTGGTGGTGGGGTGTTTGTCAACTGGCGAAGTATTTGTATTTGTGATTATAACAGTTTATTTCTTCTTTTTGTTCTAGTTCAAAGCTTTTGCTTCCTTTGCTGTGGATCCTTGCGGTTTTGGCAGTAGTTGTCCTGCGGTTTGCATAGCTGCATGCTTTAGGTAAGTGAAAGCAATTTACTCCAAAGGAGTATTGTTGACATGCATGAATAACATGTTTGTAGGTGGTGTACTAAATGCAGTATTGTGTGTGAAATTGTCCTTAGATTTGAGCACAATGTTATTTGTGTTGTCATATGTCTAATTTGCTTTTTTCTTTTTAGTGGGATATCATTGGTGATTGCTGTGTCTGTGCAGAGTAGTTGCTGGTGAGTAGCTTTTTCAGGCAAGTGAGTGGTATAGTTTTTTAGTACATAACTCTTTGTGAGAAAGCTACACTTTGTTTATTACTTATTTAGTGCTAGTTGTTGTTGGCAATCCATTTGTTGTTAGTGAGGATCATGGCTAGCCGCACAGTGACCGTCAGCAGGTTGTTGGCATGCTCTTTGAGTCGTCTTCAGACCATGATTACGAGACTGACTCTGCATCTGAGGCAGACGAGGAAGTGAGAGATTCTGGCAGTGAGTTTTCTGTCCAAGAGTATTCTTCTGACGAGGAAGCGACTCTCAGTGCAGATGAAGAGCCTGTTGTAGAGGAGGACATTGATGTGCCAAGAGTGTAGCAGCCTGGGGCTCAAGGGTTTCCCATTAGAAGACCTGACACATGGATTGCCCCAAACATGGAGCAGCCACAGTTACCTGCATTTTCTGGTCTCCCAGGGTGTAGAGTCAATAGGGAAAACTTTTTGCCTGTCCATTTCTTTCACTTGTTTATGGATGACGTATTTTTGGAAGAGATTGTGGAACAGACTAATTTGTATGCAGGGCAATATTTGCGGGACAACGCTGCCAGACTTAAGCCTCAGTCCAGAGCTACTCAGTGGGTTCCCACATATCTGGAAGAGATGAAAATGTTTTTAGGTTTGACTTTTTTGATGGGGTTGATCAGGAAGCAGTCACTGGCTTCTTATTGGTCTACTAGTCCCTTGATGGCAACGGCTATATTTCCTGCAACTATGACACGTAATCGGAATTTGCTTCTTCTTCGTATGCTGCATTTTGTAGACAATGCTTTAGCCTTGCCAGGAGATCACCCTGATTGTGACCATCTTTTTAAGATTAGGCCTGTCCTTGATCATTTTGTAGATCGGTTTTCAGAGGTCTATGTTCCAGGCAAAGAGATAAGTGTGGACGAGTCTTTGGTCCTTTTCAAGGGGCGTTTAGTTTTTAAGCAGTACATTCCTAGTAAAAGGGCACGGTATGGGATTAAATTGTATATGCTGTCAGACAGCAGTACAGGATATGTGTATAATTTCCAGGTCTACACTGGTAGGGATTCCAGTATTGACCCTCCTGGTTGTCCGGCCACTTTTGGAGTTAGCGAACAAATTGTGTGGGAACTTGGTAGACGACTGTTTAACAAAGGTCACACTTTGTATGTAGATAATTTCTACACTAGAGTGCAGTTGTTCAAGGAGTTGTTTAGAGTGGACACTGTTGCTTGTGGCACAATCCGTTCTAACCGGAAAGGCTATCCAAGGGAGCTTGTCTGTAAAAAACTTGAGAGGGGGCAGTGCAGTGCCTTGCGGAATAATGAGCTGCTAGCTTTGAAATTTTCAGACAGGAGGGATGTGTACATGTTATCTACCATCCATGATGAGAGTACTTCCCCTGTGACTGTTTGGGGTCAGGTTGCGGAAGTGCACAAACCTGCGTGCATTTTGGACTACAATAGGCACATGGGTGGTGTTGATAAAGTAGATCAGAGGTTGGAACCTTACACTGCTCTTCGTAAGTCTTACGTGTGGTATAAAAAGTTGGCCCTACATTTATTTCATTTGGCAACGTTTAATGCTTTTATTGTGTTCAAGGATTGTTCACCTGAGTCAAGGATGACATTTGTTAAATTTCAGGAGTCAGTGATAGAGAGCCTTATTGTGGTGGAACGGGCAACAATTCCTAGAGTAGAAGTGGTGGAGGATATGGCTAGATTGAAAGATCGCCACTTTCCAGATCACATTCTTCCCACTCCCAAAAAAGACTTGCCCACAAAGAAATGTAAAGTATGTGCCCGGGGATCAATCCGGAGAGAGAGCCGGATGTACTGCCCCGAATGCCCTTCAAAGATTGGGCTGTGTGTGCCCATCTGTTTTAGAAGTTACCACACAAGGAAAAACTTTTGGGAAATACCATGAGCGTAACCTGCCTATTTTATGTTTTCATATGTTCGGTTTCACGGTTGGCATTACTGTCATGTATTTAGTTAGAGCTTTTGTGTTTGTAGTTTTGTACTTATCTTATAAGTAGTTAGTGGTTTCTTTGTTGTTTATAAACAAACAAAAAAGTGATTGCGGTGTGCGTGAGGTGGCGCTTGGCTGGCGGTATGGGTGGGGTGGCGCTTGGCTGGCGGTATGGGTGGGGTGGCGCTTGGCTGGCGGTGTGCTTGGGGTGGCGCTTGGCTGGTGGTGTGCTTGGGGTGGCGCTTGGCTGGCGGTGTGCTTAAGGTGGCGCTTGGCTGGCGGTGTGCTTAGGGTGGCGCTTGGCTGGCGGTGTGCTTGGGGTGGCGCTTAGCTGGCGGCATGGGTGGGGTGGCGCTTGGCTAGCGGTGCCAGCCAAATGCCAGTCCACACACTCATCAGCTGGTGTGATTGCTGTATCAGGCATGTGGGCGTATTAAAGTGATGGGCCCTTGACTGGTGCTATCTGTCGATGCGAGTGTTGTAATGTGCGGGGCCCGTGGCTGGCGCCGTGAATGGTCTTGTGCATGTCATGTATGAAAGGTGTGTGAATGGACTGTAAAACGGTTGGTACCTTGCCGTGGCTTTACAGCTCACGAGCTGTGAGTCATTGGTTCAGTTTTTTGGCCTTTCAGTTATTACCAGTGCATTTCACTTTTGTGAAATCTCTTGTTAATAAAATTTGATCTACTGAACCATCACTCACCCTCGTGCCAAATCCAACCAGTATGTGTGGTACAAATGACAAAACCTGCTCTGCTGTAATCAGGCTTCGCAGCACACTTGAGACACGCTAGGTGTCTCAGGTGGGACCCCGATGATGAAGCATGCCACCAACTTGGTTGGTGGGTGAGGGGTCTTTTTCACATAACCTAAGTGCGTTTCTTTTCACAATTTTAGTGTTGGGCACATCAGACGTATGTGGACATATCAAAATGATATATTACAAAACTACCTGTGTTTGGGGGGGAAGAGGCACCTATGTTTTTGGTCCTGGGTGTGGCCTTCATCTAGGGAAACCTACCAAACCCAGACATTTTTTTAAACTAGACACCCCAAGGAGTCCAGGGAGGTGTGGCTTGCGTGGATCCCCCAACATTTTCTTACCCAGACTCCTCTGCAAACCTCAAAATGTGCTTCAAAAAGCATATTTTCCTGACTTTTGTTTGTACGATCACCGCTCCAGCACAAAATTCCTACTCCCCAGCGTTCCCCTCATTCTCCCAAGTAAAATGACACTTCACTTGTGTGGGTCCCCAAAGCAGAGTCAGCCTAAAGATGTATAAAAGAAGAATATGTCCTTATCAACTAGCTGTGCTATCTCCTCTATCTCTACAAGTTTTGGGCCTTATTCTGTTGCAGGCATCTGGCCCACCCACACAAGTGAGGTATCATTTTTATTGGGAGACTTGGGGGAATGCTGGGTGGGAGGAAATTTGTGGCTCCTCTCAGATTCCAGAACTTTCTGTCACCGAAATGTGAGGAAAATGTGTTTTTTTAGCCAAATTTTGAGGTTTGCAAAGGACTCTGGGTAACAGAACCTGGTCAGAGCCCCACAAGTCACCCCATCTTGGATTCCCCTAGGTCTCTAGTTTTAAAAAATGCACAGGTTTGGTAGGTTTCCCTAGGTGCCGGCTGAGCTAGAGGCCAAAATCTACTGGCAGGCACTTTGCAAAAAACACCTCTGTTTTCTGTCAAGAAATGGGATGTGTCCACGTTGTGTTTTGGGGCATTTCCTGTCGCGGGCGCTAGGCCTACCCACACAAGTGAGGTATCATTTTCATCGGGAGACGTGGGGGAACACAGAATAGCAAAACAAGTGTTATTGCCCCTTGTCTTTCTCTACATTTTGTCCTTCCAAATATAAGAGAGTGTGTAAAAAAGACGTCTATTTGAGAAATGCCCTGTAATTTACATGCTAGTATGGGCACCCCGGAATTCAGAGATGTGCAAATAACCACTGCTCCTCAACACCTTATCTTGTGCCCATTTCGGAAATACAAAGGTTTTCGTGATACCTATTTTTCACTCTTTATATTTCAGCAAATGAATTGCTGTATACCCAGTATAGAATGAAAACCTGCTGATTAAGCTGTATGTTGAAAGTAGCTGAAAACACCAATCTCCTTTACCCAAAAATCAAATTACCTCTGTTTAACACAAGTCAAAGAGATTACACTTGCTTTTACCTCCAAACTACCAATGGCAATCACAGGTGTCTGAGGTTATGCAACAGATATAAGTATCTGAACCTTCAACTCTTGCAGCCAATCACATTGTATTTTTTTAATTTTATAGAGGGAATGGCAACTATTGGTTGACCCTAATTTTACCCCATTCTTATAATCTTCACGCAACAAATGTATCTCTTCCAAAGTCATGTAATACACATACCATAATCCCCTTTAATGAGCTTTGTAAGCATTCATTTTAACGTAATTATTAACATGGAAATCCTGTGGTTTATTTCTTTTGGTTTGTGATTATTTTAACCAGTTAATGACACTTGTACTGAGATAGTACACACTTTTTACTCTCTATGTCCACTTCAGCTCTAGAGACTGTTGCAGGATTTTAAAAACACTCATGGTATATTGCATGCAAATCTTGCAAGAGTCTTGCTGGATCATACAATGCAACACAGAAAGTTTCACCTGCAGAAGCTTGTAAATTACTTTCGCAAAACTCTTGCAGGATTGCAGCAGAATTTCAAACTCACCAATTAGTAAAATTCATACTATTTAATCAATAACCGTGCACCATATAAACAGCAGTTGCTCACAATTCACAACCTAATCTACTTTTCTGTCACAAACTTACCACTTACATGCATACTTTTGCCTCCCTCCCATTTTTTGTCTACTCTTGTAACTCTGTATTCCTCCTCAACTTTACTCATTCTGCTGAGCACTCCTCTTGTGACTAACGTCTCCATACTGCATCATGGTTCACCTCAGGAATTTAGGACACAGCTTCATTTACTGGGCTAGAGAACATGCCATTGATTGTGATATTGACAGAAATCTTGGATTTCCAAAATTGGACATTATGTGGATTGGCCCTGAGATATTTGGCATCATTTGTTTCAAATGAAGGAGACCTTTGCACAAGTGATGTCTCTCTTTCCTAACACAGCTTTTTTATATTCAAATTCATGTCAAAGGCAAAAATAGCAAAGGCAAAAAGAGTATTATCCTTACACTGAGAAGTCCCAGAAACATGTTTATAAAACAATTTCTGCATGTCTTTGTGTCCATGGTGTGGGCTTTGTTTATCATGACAATAACTGTTTTGCCTGTTGTCTATAGGTGAGATGGAGTACACTTCACTGTAGAAGGAAAAGCATCTTCCTTAATAACATCAAGGAATCCAACTCCAAGTGCAACTGAACACTACACACTATAAACACAAAGAATCTTGTCAGAGCCACCCTAATTCTACATTATTTGATTGATTCATGTTATAAATCCCTTTCTTTTGGGATATCGACACCCACAAGATTCTCACGAGAGGAGGAGCAGCCAAACATCTTTGTATTTGGCCTACTCCTGTGAGAGTCTTATGAGTTCATACATTTAACCTATATTGCATGGATGACAGCTGTATGTAGTAGGGTATGGGGAGAGACTAGCTGTAGGAAGGTAGCCTTTTTCTAGCCTTGTTACCCCCACATTTGGCCTGTTTGTGAGTATATGTAAGGGTGTTTTTACTGTCTCACTGGGATCCTGCTAGCCAGGGCCCAGTGCTCATAGTGAAAACCCTATGTTGTCAGTGTGTTTGTTATGTGTCACTGGGATCCTGCTAGCCAGGATCCCATTGCTCATAAGTTTGTGGCCTATATGTGTTCCCTATGTGGTGCCTAACTGTATCACAGAGGCTCTGCTAACCAGAACCTCAGTGTTTATGCTCTCTCTGCTTTCTAAATTTGTCACTGCAGGCTAGTGACTAAATTTACCAATTCTCATTGGCACACTGGTACACCCATATACTCCCCTTGTATATGGTACGTAGGTACCCAGGGTATTGGGGTTCCAGGAGATCCCTATGGGCTGCAGCATTTCTTTTCCCACCCATAGGGAGCTCAGGCAATTCTTACACAGGCCTGCCACTGCAGCCTGAGTGAAATAACGTCCACTTTATTTCACAGCCATTTTTCACTGCACATAAGTAACTTATAAGTCACCTATATTTCTAACCCTCACTTGGTGAAGGTTGGGTGCCAAGTTACTTAGTGTGTGGGCACCCTGGCACTAGCCAAGGTGCCCCTGCATCGTTCAGGGCTAATTTCCCAAACTTTGTGAGTGCAGGGACACCATTACACGCATGCACTATACATAGGTCACTGCCTATGTATAGCGTCACAATGGTAACATGGCCATGTAACATATCTGAGATCATGGAATTGTCACCCCAATACCATTCTGGTATTGGGGGGACAATTCCATGATCCTGCAGGCCCCTACCATAGAACCCGGGTGCTGCCAAACTGCCTTTCAGGGGTTTCCACTGCAGCTGCTGCCAACCCCTCAGACAGGATTCTGCCCTCCTGGGGTCTGGGCAGCCCCAGCCCAGGAAGGCAGAACAAAGGATTTCCTCTGAAAGAGGGTGTTGCACCCTCTCCCTTTGGAAATAGGTGTGAAGGGCTGGGGAGGAGTAGCCCCCACAGCCCAGAGATCCTCCAGTGTGTCCTGGACCTCTGCCATATTTGAAACAGAGGTGTTGGGGTTACACTGGACTACTCTGAGTGGCCAGTGCCAGCAGGTGACGTCAGAAACCCCCTCTGATAGGCTCTTACCTTTCTTGGTAGCCAATCCTCCTTTTGTGGTAGCCAAACCTCTTTTTCTGGCTATTTAGGGACTCTCCTATGGGGAATTCTTCAGATAACGAATGCAAGAGCTCACCAGAGTTCCTCTGCGCATTCCTTTTCGACTTCTGCCGAGGATCGACCGCTGACTGCTCCAGGATGCCTGCAAAACTGCAACAAAGTAGCAAGACAACTACCAGCAACATTGTAGCGCCTCATCCTGCCGGCTTTCTTGACTGTTTCCTGGTGGTGCATGCTCTGGAGGTCATCTGCCTTCACCCTGCACTGGAAGCCAAGAAGAAATCTCCTGTGGGTCGACGGAATCTTCCCCCTGCTAACGCAGGCACCAAAAGACTGCATCACCAGTCCTCTGGGTCCCCTCTCATCCTGACCAGGGTGGTCCCTGGAACACAGGAACTCTATCCAAGTGACTCCCACAGTCCAGTGATCCTTCAGTACAAGTTTGGTGGAGGTAAGTCCTTGCCTCCCCATGCTAGACTGCAAACCTGTGTACTGCGTGATTTGCAGCTGCTCCGGCTTCTGTGCACTCCTCCAAGGATTCCTTCGTGCACAGCCTAGCCTGGGTCCCCAGCACTCCGTCCTGCAGTGCTCAACCCTCTGAGTTGGACTCCGATGTCGTGGGACCCTCCTTTGTGACTCTGAGCCAGCTCTGGTTCACAAATCTTCTAATTGCCTGCTTTGGTACTTCTGCGGGTGCTGCCTGCTTCTGCAGGGGCTCTCTGAGTTGCTGAGCACCCCGTCTGTCTCCTCCTCCAAGGGGCGACATACTGGTCCTTCCTGGTCCCCAGCAGCACCCAAAAACCTCAACTGCAACCATTGCAGCTAGCAAGGGTTGTTTGCGCTATTTCTGCGTGGAAATACTCCTGCAAACTTCAGCATGCCGTGGGACATCTTCCATCCAAAGGAGAAGTTCCTAACTCTCTTCGTTATTGCAGAATCCTAAGCTTCTTCCATCCAGAGGCAGCCTTCTTGTACCTTCATCCGGGGTTTCCTGGGCTCCTGCACCCCCTGGACACTATCGCAACTCTTGGACTTGGTCCCCTTGCCTTGCAGGTCCTCAGGTCCAGGAATCCGTCTACGGTGCTTTGCTGGTGTTTGTGGTTCTTGCAGAATACCCCTATCACGACTATTGTGTCCTTTTGAGGCAGTAGTGGTACTTTACTCCTACTTTTCAGGGTCTTGTGGTGGGATATCTCGGACACCCTGACTGTTCTCTTACAGTCCCAGTGACCCTCTACAAGCTCCCATAAGTCTGGTGTCCATTTGTGATTCGCATTCCACTTTTGGAGTAGATGGTTTGTGTTGCCCTTAGACCTATGTTTGCCTATTGCATCCTATTGTAATTCTACACTGCTTGCATTACTTTTCTTACTCTTACTTACCTGTTTTGGGTTTGTGTACATATAACTTGCGTATATTACTTACCTTCTAACTGAGGGTACTTACTGAGATACTTGTGGCATATTGTCATAAAAATAAAGTACCATTAGTTTTAGTAACTCTGAGTATTGTGTTTTCTTATGATATTGTGCTATATGATATAAGTGGTATAGTAGGAGCTTTGCATGTCTCCGAGTTCAGCCTAAGCTTTGCCATAGCTACCTTCTATCGGCATAAGCTGCTAGAAACACCTCTATTCTACTAATAAGGGATAACTGGACCTGGCACAGGGTGTAAGCACCACAAGGTACCCACTATAAGCCAGGCCAGCCTCCTACACTAGCCTCACCGGTGAGACTTCTTCTAAGGGTAATGGATGCACATACTAGGGTGTTGGGACTGACTTGCTGCTCTGTTGTTACTTCTACTCTGGGGATGTGTGTGCGTATTAGGGTATAGCGAGGGACTGGACTCTACACTGAGGCATCTCTCTGGAATGATGGGTATGGGTAGTAGGGTGAGGAAAGGTACTTGCCTCTCCACTGAGACCTCTCCCCAGACTGATAGGTGTTTAATGGAGTGTGTAGAGAAATTTACCTCTCCACTTAGATTATTTCCTAGGTTCATGGGTATGTGTATTAATGTATGAAGATGGATTGGCTTCTCCGGTGAGACCTCAATCTTGGGTAATGTGTATGCATAGTAGGGTGAGGGGATGGACTGCCTCTCAGATGAGAAGTCTCTGGGATGGCAGGTATACATAGCAAAACGTGGGGAGGGACTGACCTCTCAGTGAGATATCTCCCCAGGTTGACGGCCTGCATAGTATGGGGCGTGGAGGGAGTGGCCTCCCCAATGGTACCACTCCCCCAGGTGATAGGTGTTTGTGGGAGACTTGGAAATGGGCTGGCTTCTCCACTGAGACCTCCTCCCTATATGATAAGAGTGCACAGTCAAATGTGGGGAGAGACTGGCCTCTCTACTGATACCTTTCCCCATGAGAAATTGCACAGCAGGAGGCATATTGTCACTAAAATAAAGTACATTTATTTTTAGTAACTCTGAGTATTGTTTTCTTATGATATAGTGCTATATGATGTAAGTGGTATAGTAGGAGCTTTGCATGTATCCTAGTTCAGCCTAAGCTACTCTGCTATAGCTACCTCTATCAGCCTAAGCTGCCAGAACACCTCTAACCTACTAATAAGGGATAACTGGACCCGGCACATGGTGTAAGTACCTCAAGGTATTCACTATAAGCCAGGCCAGCCTCCTACAGTGAATAAGATTAGAGAGCTTCATAACAAATAAGTCTCACAAGATGGCCACCAGAGAAAAAAGAGCCCAAATGTAACACAAAAATAATTGAAATGTAGCCCAAATATAGCCCAATGACAGAAGCTTGCAAAACACTTAGGCCCTCATTACGAACCAGACGGATGGCATTATTTTGGAGAAATGTACTGCCAACAGGCTGGCGGTACCTTTCCCCAAAATATGACATTAGTGGTTTGGCTCAAGCCAAACAGCTAATGTACCACTCCGTCCGCCAGGGCGGTAACAGCCGCCGGGCTGGAGACTTCGGTCTCCAGCCTGGTGGCCATCACAATCCCACCCTCGGGATTATGACCCCCCCTACCTCTATGGTTTTCGTGGCAATCTTACTGCCACGAAAACCATGGCGGTAGGCACTATCAGTGCCAGGGAATTCCTTCCCTGGCACTGATAGGGGTCTTCCCTGCCCCCCTGCCCCTCCCTGGAGCCCTCCCCTTCCCACTCCCAACCCTCCAACATACACACACCTACACGCACAGACATACACACTCATACACACATGCATACCCACATTCACCCATGCATGCATACATTCATACATACACACAGCAACATACACTCACATACACGTACAATCACAACCATTCCTGCACATACGCATTCCACACGCCTCACACCTGCATGCACGCATATCAAAACAGTTACACACTGTATGAAAGTACCATCTTGCCTGGCATGTTACCCCCATATTTCGCTGTATATATGTTGTTTTAGTCTATGTGTCACTGGGACCCTGCCAGGCAGGGCCCCAGTGCTCATAAGTATGTGCCCTGTATGTGTTCCCTGTGTGACGCCTAACTGTCTCACTGAGGCTCTGCTAACCAGAACCTCAGTGGTTATGCTCTCTCTGCTTTCCAAATTTGTCACTAACAGGCTAGTGACTAAATTCAACAATTTACATTGGCATACTGGTACACCCATATAATTCCCTAGTATATGGTACTGAGGTACCCAGGGTATTGTGGATCCAGGAGATCCCTATGGGCTGCAGCATTTCTTTTGCCACCCATAGGGAGCTCTGACAATTCTTACACAGGCCTGCCACTACAGCCAGTGCAGCCTGAGTGAAATAACATCCAAGTTATTTCACAGCCATTTACCACTGCATTTAAGTAACTTATGAGTCACCTATATGTCTAACCTTCACCTGGTGAAGGTTAGGTGCAAAGTTACTTAGTGTGAGGGCACCCTGGCACTAGCCAAGGTGCCCCCACATCGTTCAGGGCAAATTCCCCAGACTTTGTGAGTGCGGGGACACCATTACACGCGTGCACTGTACATAGGTCACTACCTATGTACAGCGTCACAATAGTAACTCCGAACATAGCCATGTAACATGTCTAAGATCATGGAATTGTGCATTGGGGGGACAATTCCATGATCCCCCGGGTCTCTAGCACAGAACCCTGGTACTGCCAAACTGCCTTTCCGAGGTCTCCACTGCAGCTGCTGCTGCCAACCACTCAGACAGGTTTCTGCCCTCCTGGGGTCATGGCAGCCCTGGCCCACAAGGGCAGAACAAAGGACTTCGTCTGAGAGTGGGTGTAACACCCTCTCCCTTTGGAAATAGGTGTGAAGGCTGGGGAGTAGGAGCCTCCCCCAGCCTCTGGAAATGCTTTGATGGGCACAGATGGTGCCCATCTCTGCATAAGCCAGTCTACACCGGTTCAGGGATCCCCCAGCCCTCCTCTGGCGTGAAACTGGACAAAGGAAAGGGGAGTGACCACTCCCCTGACCTGCACCTCCCAGGGGAGGTGCCCAGAGCTCCTCCAGTGTGTCCCAGACCTCCGCCATCTTGGAAACAGAGGTGTCTGTGGCACACTGGACTGCTCTGAGTGGCCAGTGCCAGCAGGTGACGTCAGAGGCTCCTTCTGATAGGCTCTTACCTCTCTTGGTAGCCAATCCTCCTTCCTAGGTAACCAAACCTCCTTTTCTGGCTATTTATGGTCTCTGCTTTGGGGATCTCACCAGATAACGAATGCAAGAGCTCACCAGAGTTCCTCTGCATCTCCCTCTTCACCTTCTGCCAAAGGATCGACCGCTGACTGCTCAGGACGCCTGCAAAACCGCAAGAAAGTAGCAAGACGACTACTAGCAACCTTGTATCGCTTCATCCTGCCGGCTTTCTCGACTGTTTCCAGGTGGTGCATGCTCTGGGGGTAGCCTGCCTCCTCTCTGCACCAGGAGCTCTAAAGAAATCTCCTGTGGGTCGACGGAATCTTCCCCCTGCAACCGCAGGCAACAAAAGACTGCATCACCGGTCCTCTGGGTCCCCTCTCAGCACGACGAGCGTGGTCCCTGGAACTCAGCAACTCTGTCCAAGTGACTCCCACAGTCCAGTGACTCTTCGGTCCAAGTTTGGTGGAGGTAGGTCCTTGCCTCCCCACGCTAGACTGCATTGCTGGGTACAGCGTGATTTGCAGCTGCTCCGGCTCCTGTGCACTCTTCCAGGATTTCCTTCATGCACAGCCAAGCCTGGGTCCACGACACTCTAACCTGCAGTGCACAAAATTCTGAGTTGTCCTCCGGCGTCGTGGGATCTCCTTTTGTGACTTCGGGTGGACTCCGGTTCACTTTTCTTCTAAGTGCCTGTTCAGGTACTTCTGCAGGTGCTGCCTGCTTCTGTTAGGGCTCCCTGACTTGCTGGGCGCCCCCTCTGTCTCCTCATCCAAGTGGCGACATCCTGGTCCCTCCTGGGCCACAGCAGCATCCAAAAACCCTAACCGCAACCCTTGCATCTAGCAAGGCTTGTTTGCGGTCTTTCTGCGTGGGAACACCTCTGCAAGCGTGTTCACGACGTGGCAGATCCATCCTCCAAAGGGGAAGTTCCTAGTCTTCTTCCACCCGAAGGCAGCTTCCTTGCACTCTCAGTTGGCATTTCCTGGACTCCTGCCCACTCTCGATACTGTCGCGACTCTTGGACTTGGTCCCCTTGCCTTACAGGTACTCAGGTCCGGAAATCCACTGTTGTTGCATTGCTGGTGTTTGTTCTCCTTGCAGAATCCCCCTATCACGACTTCTGTGCTCTCTGGGGGTAGTGGGTGCACTTTACACCTACCTTTCAGGGTCTTGGGGTGGGCTAGTTTTCTAACCCTCACTGTTTTCTTACAGTCCCAGCGACCCTCTACAAGCTCACATAGGTCTGGGGTCCATTCGTGGTTCGCATTTCACTTTTGGAGTATATGGTTTGTGTTGCCCCTATACCTATGTGCTCCTATTGCAACCTATTGTAACTTTACACTGCTTGCATTACTTTTCTTGCTATTACCTGCATAACTTTGGTTTGTGTACATATATCTTGTGTATATAACTTATCCTCATACTGAGGGTACTCACTGAGATACCTTTGGCATATTGTCATAAAAATAAAGTACCTTTATTTTTAGTACTTCTGTGTATTGTGTTTTCTTATGGTATTGTGCATATGACACCAGTGGTATAGTAGGAGCTTTACATGTCTCCTAGTTCAGCCTAAGCTGCTTTGCCATAGCTACCTTCTATCAGCCTAAGCTGATAGAAACACCTCTTCTACACTAATAAGGGATAACTGGACCTGGCACAAGGTGTAAGTACCTCTGGTACCCACCACAAGCCAGGCCAGCCTCCTACATTGGTTGTGCATCGGTGGGATAAGTACTTGTAACTACTTACCACTTTGTCATTGTGTACTTTTCATAAGAGAATAATATACAAAACAAGTTCAGTGTACGTACACTTGACCAAAAAGTTTACTTTCTACTAAGTGCTGAAAAGTACTCTAAAACTTTAAAAAGTTTCCAAAAAGTTAGAAAATTTTGTTTTTCTCTGTTCTTTAAAAAGTCCTGAAACTTTCTTTCTTCTCACTGTCTCTAAACCTTCTTCTATCATGTCTGAAGTAGGGACTGCTCTTCAAATGGTCAATACTACCTATGACAATTTAAATTTCAAGAGCCTAAGAAGTCTCTGCTTAGATAGAGGTTTAGTGATAGGAAAGAACCCTACAAGAGACTTTCTATATAACATGCTCATTGTGAATGATGAGTCCCTAGCAGGCACTTCAAATGAGAAGTTAATAGATGGCTCCCATTCTGACTCAGGGGAACTCCTTGAGGGAGGTGGGGAGGGTTCTGTTCCAAATCTGCCCCTTAGCAGACCACCTAGCAATGTTGGTAGTAATAGGAGCTCCCATCATAGTAGGGATGTTTTTATTCCTGGAGGCCAGATTGTTAGAGTCCAAGCAGTTAGGGACAGATATCCCTCTGTTGTTTCCAATTTATCCTCTGTGTCCAAGCATTCCCAACCCACCCACCCTGAAGACAACATGTTAGAAAGGGAACTCAAAAAGTTGAGAGTGGCAGAGACCAGACTGAAGCTTAAACAGCAACAGCTGGCTCTAGACAGGGAATCCCTAGACCTGGAGAAGGAGAGACAGAGATTGGGGTTTGGACCCCATGGTGGCAGCAGCAGTATTCCTGATAGTAATCCTGTTAGAGAGCATGATTCCAGGAATCTGCACAAGATAGTTCCCCCTTACAAGGAGGGGGATGACATCAACAAGTGGTTTGCTGCACTTGAGAGGGCCTGTATGGTACAGGGGGTCCCTCAAAGGCAGTGGGCTGCTATATTGTGGCTATCTTTCAATGGAAAGGTTAGGGATAGGCTTCTTACTGTTAGAGAAAGTGATGCTAACAATTTTGCAGTTTTGAAGGATGCACTCTTGGATGGATTTGGCTTAACCACTGAACAATACAGGATTAAGTTCAGAGACACCAGAAAAGAGTCCTCACAAGACTGGATAGACTTTGTTGACTGTTCAGTGAAGGCCTTGGAGGGGTGGTTCCATGGCAGTAAAGTTTCTGACTATGAAAGCCTGTATAATCTTATTCAGAGAGAGCATATTCTGAATAACTATGTGTCTGACTTGTTACAACAATATCTAGTGGACTCAGATCTGACCTCTCCCCAAGAATTGGGAAAGAAGGCAGACAAATGGCTTCCTCATAAAACACGGCAGCGTTATCAGGCGCTGCGGTGACAGTACTTTCGCGGTTCTTCACTTGCCTTCGCGGAGTCTACGGGGCGGCACAGCTCTACAGGCAGGGCCTACTTAGACCTTAGACCTTACAATTACTGTATGTCCCTTACTGTGGACATACCACTGGAATCATTTTCGTGACGCATGAGGAATACCTGTCCCATACTCTGATGGAACGCGCTTTTACCACTTTGGACTTCTCATTTAAATAAAAGAAAATTTGTTGATAAAATCTTATCATCTGGATCTCGAACAGAACTACAATAGCTACTCTTCTTTTAGTTTTCTTGAGCCTTGAAAAAGTCCGTGAGGACGAAACACGTGTTGGCTGTTTTGTTTCTCTTATATACCTGTTCATTCTGAGGATTCAGACTGTTTCTGTAACTCGTTTATACGTGTTTGTATGTGGACTTGAACTTCTTAGAACTACGATTCAACTACCGATCACTAAGGATTAAAACGTTTCACACAAAGCTTTCCATTTTTGGACTCATGATTTTGGAGTGCCCTGGTTGCTTTATTCTTAGAATCTAGGGGACTCAGATCTGACCTCGCCCCAAGAATTGGGAAAGAAGGCAGACAAATGGGTCAGAACAAGAGTGAGCAGAAAAGTTCATACAGGGGGTTACAAGGATGGCAAGAAGAAGGATGGTTAGTCTTCTGACAAGGGTGGGGACAAAAGTAAAACTGAGTCTTCATCAGGCCCACAAAAATCCTCTAGTGTGGTTGGTGGATCCAAATCCACTTCAAATCAAGTTAAAAAGCCTTGGTGTTATTTGTGTAAAGTCAAAGGCCAGTGGACAGCTGATGCCAGTTGTCCAAAGAAAAACACCAAACCTCCCATTACCACAACCCCTACTGCAAATTATAGTGCCCCTAGTAATAGTAGTGGTGGTGGGAGCAAACCTACTAATAGCCAATCCAAGGGAGTAGCTGGGCTCACTTTTGGCAATTTAGTTGGGGTTGGTCTTGTTAGGGAGACCACAGAGACTGTGTTAGTCTCTGAAGGTGCCATTGATTTGGCCACCTTGGTTGCTTGTCCCCTTAATATGGATAAGTACAAGCAACATCCCCAAATAAATGGTGTTGAGGTTCAGGCCTACAGGGACACAGGTGCCAGTGTTACCATGGTAATAGAGAAACTGGTACACCCTGAACAACACCTACTTGGTCAACAGTACCAAGTGACAAACGCTCATAACAACACTCTTAGCCACCCCATGGCTGTTGTGAATCTCACCTGGGGGGGGGGGGGAGGGGGGTTACTGGTCCAAGGCAAGTTGTGATTGCTTCAGATTTACCTGTGGACTGCCTACTAGGAAATGATTTAGAGACATCAACTTAGGCAGAAGTCGAGTTGGAGCCTCATGCAGAAATACTGGGCATTCCTGGGCATATTTTTGCTTTGACAAGGGCATAGGCCAAAAAGCAAAAAGGACAGGGTAACTTGGATCCTGGAACAATGGACCAAGTGCTCCCTAATGCTAGGGGTAGCAAGGGTAAATCCCTACCCACTATCCCTCCCTCTACAGATGATTCTCCTTCTGAGGAAGAAGAATGTCCTCCCTGTGCAGAACCTTCACCAGATGAGCTGGCAGCAGACACTGCTAAGCTTTTGGGTGGAGGGGGGCCTGCCAGGGAAGAGCTGAGTGTGGCACAGCAATCCTGTCCCACATTAGAGGGTCTCAGACAGCAAGCTGTCAAGCAGCAAAATGGGGATGTCAGTGACTCACATAGAGTTTACTGGGAGGACAACCTCTTGTACACAGAGGCAAGGGACCCAAAACTAGGAGAAGCCAGGAGATTGGTCATTCCCCTGCAGTACAGAGAGTTCCTCCTAACTCTGGCACATGACATTACTTTGGCCGGGCATTTGGGCCAGATCAAAACATGGTAAAGACTTGTCCCCCTGTTTCACTGGCCTTGGATGTCACAGGACACAAAAGATTTTTCTAAGTCTTGTGTGACCTGCCAAGCCAGTGGCAAGACTGGTGGCACACCAAAGGCTCCCCTTATTCCACTACCTGTGGTTGGGGTCCCCTTTGAAAGGGTAGGGGTTGACATAGTTGGCCCCTTGACCCTCCTACTGCTTCAGGCAATAGGTGTATCTTGGTGCTTGTGGACCATGCCACAAGAAACCCTGAAGCAATTCCTCTAAGGACCACTTGTAGGAAAGTACCATCTTGCCTGGCATGTTTCCCCCATTTTTCACTGTATATATGTTGTTTTTGTTGTATGTGTCACTGGGACCCTGCCAGCCAGGGCCCCAGTGCTCATAAGTGTGCCTGAATGTGTTACCTGTGTTATGACTAACTGTCTCACTGAGGCTCTGCTATCCAGAATCTCAGTGGTTATATCCTCTCATTTCTTTCCAAATTGTCACTAACATGCTAGTGACCAATTTCACCAAATCACATTGGCATACTGGAACACCCTTATAATTCCCTAGTATATGGTACTGAGGTACCCAGGGTATTGGGGTTCCAGGAGATCCCTATGGGCTGCAGCATTTCTTTTGCCACCAATAGGGAGCTTTGACAATTCTTACACAGGCCTGCCACTACAGCCTGAGTGAAATAATGCACACATTATTTCACAGCCATTTTCACTGCACTTAAGTAACTTATAAGTCACCTATATGTCTAACCTTTACTTAGTAAAGGTTAGGTGCAAAGTTACTTAGTGTGTAGGCACCCTGGCAATAGCCAAGGTGCTCCCACATTGTTCAGGGCAAATTCCCCGGACTTTGTGAGTGCGGGGACACCATTACACACGTGCACTACACATAGGTCAATACCTATGTGTAGCTTCACAATGGTAACTCCGAATATGGCCATGTAACATGTCTAAGATCATGGAATTGCCCCCTCTATGCCATCCTGGCATTGTTGGCACAATCGCATGATCCCACGGGTCTGTAGCACAGACCCGGGTACTGCCAAACTGCCTTTTCAGGGGTTTCACTGCAGCTGCTGCTGCTGCCAACCCCTCAGACAGGTTTCTGCCCTCCTGGGGTCCAGCCAGGCTTGGCCCAGGAAGGCAGAACAAAGGACTTCCTCAGAGAGAGGGTGTTACACCCTCTCCCTTTGGAAAAAGGTGTTAAGGCAGGGGAGGAGTAGCCTCCCCCAGCCTCTGGAAATGCTTTCATGGGCACAGATGGTGCCCATTTCTGCATAAGCCAGTCTACACCAGTTCAGGGACCCCTCAGCCCTGCTCTGGCGCGAAACTGGACAAAGGAAAGGGGAGTGACCACTCCCCTGACCTGCACCTCCCCTGGGAGGTGCCCAGAGCTCATCCAGTGTGCTCCAGACCTCTGCCATCTTGGAAACAGAGGTGCTGCTGGCACACTGGACTGCTCTGAGTGGCCAGGGCCAGCAGGTGACGTCAGAGACTCCTTCTGATAGGCTCCTTCAGGTGTTGCTAGCCTATCCTCTCTCCTAAGTAGCCAAACCCTCTTTTCTGGCTATTTAGGGTCTCTGCTTTGGAGAATTCCTTAGATAACGAATGCAAGAGCTCATCAGAGTTCCTCTGCATCTCTCTCTTCACCTTCTGCCAAGGAATCGACTGTTGACCGCGCTGGAAGCCTGCAAAACTGCGACAAAGTAGCAAAGACGACTACTGCAACTCTGTAACGCTGATCCTGCCGCCTTCTCGACTGTTTTCCTGGTGGTGTATGCTGTGGGGGTAGTCTGCCTCCTCTCTGCACTAGAAGCTCCGAAGAAATCTCCCATTGGTCGACGGAATCTTCCCCCTGCTACCGCAGGCACCAAAGAACTGCATCACCGGTCCCCTGGGTCTCCTCTCAGCACAACGAGCGAGGTCCCTTGAATCCAGCAACTCTGTCCAAGTGACTCCCACAGTCCAGTGACTCTTCAGTCCAAGTTTGGTGGAGGTAAGTCCTTGCCTCACCACGCCAGACTGCATTGCTGGGAACCGCGTCTTTTGCAGCTACTCCAGCCTCTGTGCACTTCCGGCGGAAATCCTTTGCGCACAGCCAAGCCTGGGTCCACGGCACTCTAACCTGCATTGCACGACTTTCTAAGTTGTCCTCCGGCGGCGTGGGACTCCTTTGTGCAACTTCCCATGAGCACCGTTTCACTCCTCTTCGTAGTGCCTGTTCCGGCACTTCTACGGGTGCTGCCTGCTTCTGAGAGGGCTCCTTGTCTTGTACGACGCCCCCTCTGTCCCCAGACGCAATTGGCGACATCCTGGTTCCTCCTGGGCCACAGCAGCATCCAAAAACCCTTACCGCACGATTTGCAGCTAGCAAGGCTTGTTTGCAGTCTTTCTTCAGGAAAACACTTCTGCTCGACTCTTCACGACGTGCGACATCCATCCTCCAAAGGGGAAGTTTCTAGCCCTTGTCGTTCTAGCAGAATCCTCAGCTTCTACTGCCTAGTAGCAGCTTCTTTGCACCCACAGCTGGCATTTCCTGGGTATCTGCCCATCTCCGACTTGCTTGTGACTTTTGGACTTGGTCCCCTTGTTCCACAGGTCCTCTCGTCTGGAAATCCATTGTTGTTGCATTGCTGGTGTTGGTCTTTCCTGCAGAATTCCCCTATCACGACTTCTGTGCTCGTTGGGGAACTTTAGTGCACTTTGCACTCACTTTTCAGGGTCTTGGGGTGGGCTATTTTTCTAACCCTAACTGTTTTCTTACAGTCCCAGCGACCCTCTACCAGGTCACATAGGTTTGGGGTCCATTCGTGGTTTGCATTCCACTTTTGGAGTATATGGTTTGTGTTGCCCCTATCCCTATGTGTCCCCATTGCATCCTATTGTAACTATACATTGTTTGCACTGTTTTCTAAGACTATACTGCATATTTTTGGTATTGTGTACATATATCTTGTGTATATTTGCTATCCACATACTGAGGGTACTCACTGAGATACTTTGGCATATTGTCATAAAAATAAAGTACCTTTATTTTTAGTATATCTGTGTATTGTGTTTTCTTATGATATTGTGCAAGTGACACTAGTGGTACTGTAGGAGCTTCACTCGTCTCCTAGTTCAGCCTAAGCTGCTCTGCTAAGCTACCATTATCTATCAGCCTAAGCTGCTAGACACCCTATACACTAATAAGGGATACCTGGGCGTGGTGCAAGGTGTAAGTACCCCTTGGTACTCACTACAAGCCAATCCAGCCTCCTACACCACTACAGCTCCTGCAGTGGTAAAAGCCCTCCTGGGAATCTTTTCCAGAGTGGGTTTCCGAAAAGAGGTTGTATCAGACAGGGGTAGCAACTTTATGTCTGCATACTTGAAGGCTATGTGGAAGGAATGTGGTGTAACATACAAATTCACCACACCTTATCATCCACAAACTAATGGACTGGTAGAGAGGTTTAATAAAACTCTCAAAGGAATGATGGGACTCCGTGAAAAACTCAGGAGGAGATGGGATGTCCTGTTACCTTGCCTCCTTTTTGTTTACAGGGAGGTACCCCAGAAAGGAGTGGGCTTCAGCCCCTTTGAACTCCTCTTTGGACACCCTGTAAGAGGTCCACTAATACTTGTGAAGGAGGGTTGGGAACAACCTTTAAAAGCTCCCAAACAGGACATAGTGGACTATATACTTGGCCTAAGATCCAGTACCAACCAGGACAGAAGGTGTGGGTATTGGAGCATGTGGCCCCAAGTGCACTCCAGCACAAATGGAGTGGACCCCATCTAATTATTGAAAAGAAGGTCGAGGTCACCTACTTGGTTGACCTGGGCACTGCCAGGAGTCCCCTTAGGGTGATTCATGTCAACCGCCTAAAACCCTACTATGACAGGGCTGATCTCACCCTGCTCATGGCAACAGATGAGGGACAGGAAGAAGAGAGTGACCCTCTCCCTGATCTCTTCTTCTCCACTGAAGAGGATGCTCTAGTGGAAGGAGTAGTTTTGGTAGATTGTCTGACTGCAGAACAGAAAGATAACTGCATAAATCTCCTTGGACAGTTTTCTGAACTCTTTTCAACTGTGCCAGGCACCACATCTTGGTGTGAACACACAATTGATACTGGAGACAGCATGCCTGTCTCCAGTAAAATCTATAGGCAGCCTGTCCATGTAAGGGACTGCATAAAACAAGAGGTTCAGAAAATGCTTGATCTAGGAGTGGTTGAACCTTCTGAAAGCCCATGGGTGAGTCCTGTGGTGCTTGTACCAAAGCCTCACTCAAAAGATGGAAAAGGGAGATGAGGTTTTGTGTTGATTACAGAGGTCTAAACCAGGTAACAAAAACTGATGCTCACCCTATACCCAGGGCAGATGAGCTCATAGATACACTGGCATCTGCCAAGTATCTAAGCACCTTTTATTTGACTGCAGGATATTGGCAGATCAAGTTATCAGAGGATGCTAAAGCAAAAACTGCATTTTCGACTATTGGAGGGCATTACCAATTCACAGTAATGCCCTTTGGTTTGAAAAATGCACCTGCCACTTTTCAGAGGTTGGTGAATACAGTCCTGCAAGGGTTGGAGGCTTTTAGTGCAGGATATCTGGAGGATATAGCTGTCTTTAGCTCCACCTGGGATGAGCACCTGGTGTAGGAGGCTGGAGTGGCTTGTAGTGGGTACCAAGAGGTACTTACACCTTGCACAAGGCCCAGGTATCCCTTATTAGTGTAGAGGGGTGTCTAGCAGCTTAGGCTGATAGAAAGGGTAGCTTAGCCGAGCAGCTTAGGCTGAACTAGGAGACGAGTGAAGCTCCTACAGAACCACCAGTGTCATATGCACAATATCACAAGAAAACACAATACACAGATATACTAAAAATAAAGGTACTTTATTTTTATGACAATATGCCAAAAGTATCTCAGTGAGTACCCTCAGTATGAGGATAGCAAATATACACAAGATATATGTACATAATACCAAAATATGCAGTAATAGCAATAGAAAACAGTGCAAACAATGTATAGTCACAATAGAATGAAATGGGGGCACATAGGGATATGGGCAACACAAACCATATAATCTAGAAGTGGAATGCGAACCACGAATGGACCCCAAACCTATGTGACCTTGTAGAGGGTCCCTGGGACTGTAAGAAAACAGTGAGGGTTAGAAAAATAGCCCACCCCAAGACCCTGAAAAGTGGGTGCAAAGTGCAACTAAGTTCCCCAAAGAGCACAGAAGTCGTGATAGGGGAATTCTGCAAGGAAGACCAACACCAGCAATGCAACAACGATGGATTTCCTGACGAGAGTACCTGTGGAACAAGGGGACCAAGTCCAAGAGTCACGATCAAGTCGGGAGTGGGCAGATGCCCAGGAAATGCCAGCTGTGGGTGCAAAGAAGCTGCCACCGGATGGTAGAAGCTGTGGATTCTGCAAGAACGACAAGGGCTAGAAACTTCCCCTTAGGAGGATGGATGTCCCACGTCGTGAACAGTCGTGCAGAGGTGTTTCCATGCAGAAAGACCGCAAACAAACCTTGCTAGCTGCAAGGGTCACGGTTAGGGTTTTTGGATGCTGCTGTGGCCCAGGAGGGACCAGAATGTCGCCAATTGCGTGAGGAGACAGAGGGGGCATCCCGCAAGACAAAGAGCCCACTCAGAAGCAAGCAGCACCCGCAGAAGTGCCAGAACAGGCACTACGAAGTGGAGTGAACCGGAGGTCACCCGAAGTCACAAAAGAGGGTCCCGCGACGCCGGAGGACAACTCAGAATGTCGTGCACTGCAGGTTAGAGTGCCAGGGACCGAGGCTTGGCTGTGCACAAAGGAAATCCTGGGAGAGTGCACAGGAGCCAGAGTAGCTGCAAAACACGCGGTTCCCAGCAATGCAGTCTAGCGTGGGGAGGCAAGGACTTACCTCCACCAAACTTGGACTGAAGAGTCACTGGACTGTGGGAGTCACTTGGACAGAGTTGCTGAGTTCAAGGGACCTCGCTCGTCGTGCTGAGAGGAGACCCAGAGGACCGGTGATGCAGTTCTTTGGTGCCTGTGGTTGCAGGGGGAAGATTCCTTCGACCCACGGGAGATTTCTTCAGAGCTTCTAGTGCAGAGAGGAGGCAGACTACCCCCACAGCATGCACCACCAGGAAAACAGTCGAGAAGGCGGCAGGATCAGCGTTACAAGGTCGCAGTAGTCATCTTTGCTACTTTGTTGCAGTTTTGCAGCCTTCCAGCGTGGTCAGCAGTCGATTCCTTGGCAGAAGGTGAAGAGAGAGATGCAGAGGAACTCTGATGAGCTCTTGCATTCGTTATCTAAGGAATTCCCCAAAGCAGAGACCCTAAATAGCCAAAAAAGGAGGTTTGGCTACCTAGGAGAGAGGATAGGCTAGCAACACCTGAAGGAGCCTATCAGAAGGAGTCTCTGACATCACCTGCTGGCACTGGCCACTCAGAGCAGTCCAGTGTGCCAGCAGCACCTCTGTTTCCAAGATGGCAGAGGTCTGGAGCACACTGGAGGAGCTCTGGGCACCTCCCAGGGGAGGTGCAGGTCAGGGGAGTGGTCACTCCCCTTTCCTTTGTCCAGTTTCGCGCCAGAGCAGGGCTGGGGGATCCCTGAACAAGTGTAGACTGGCTTATGCAGAGATGGGCACCATCTGTGCCCATCAAAGCATTTCCAGAGGCTGGGGGAAGCTACTCCTCCCCAGCCCTGACACCTTTTTCCAAAGGGAGAGGGTGTAACACCCTCTCTCTGAGGAAGTCCTTTGTTCTGCCTTCCTAGGTCAAGCCTGGCTGGACCCCAGGAGGGCAGAAACCTGTCTGAGGGGTTGGCAGCAGCTGCAGTGAAACCCCGGGAAAGGTAGTTTGGCAGTACCCGGGTCTGTGCTAGAGACTCGGGGGATCATGGAATTGTCTCCCCAATGCCAGAATGGCATTGGGGTGACAATTCCATGATCTTAGACATGTTACATGGCCATGTTCGGAGTTACCATTGTGACGCTATACATATGTTGTGATATATGTATAGTGCACGCGTGTAATGATGTCCCCGCACTCACAAAGTCCGGGGAATTTGCCCTGAACAATGTGGGGGCACCTTGGCTAGTGCCAGGGTGCCCACACACTAAGAAACTTAGCACCCAACCTTTACCAGGTAAAGGTTAGACATATAGGTGACTTAGAAGTTATTTAAGTGCAGAGGTAAATGGCTGTGAAATAACGTGGGCGTTATTTCACTCAGGCTGCAGTAGGAGGCCTGTGTAAGAATTCTCAGAGCTCCCTATGGGTGGCACAAGAAATGATGCAGCCCATAGGGATCTCCTGGAACCCCAATACCCTGGGTACCTCAGTACCATATACTAGGGAATTATAAGGGTGTTCCAGTATGCCAATGTAAATTGGTGAAATTGGTCGCTAGCCTGTTAGTGACAATTTGGAAAGAAATGAGAGAGCATAACCACTGAGGTTCTGGTTAGCAGAGCCTCAGTGAGACAGTTAGGCATCACACAGGGAACACATACATATAGGTCACAAACTTATGAGCACTGGGGTCCTGGCTAGCAGGGTCCCAGTGACACATAACAAACATACTGAAAACATAGGGTTTTCACTATGAGCACTGGGCCCTGGCTAGCAGGATCCCAGTGAGATAGTGAAAACACCCTGACATACACACAAAAACAGGCCAAAAGTGGGGGTAACAAGGCTAGAAAGAGGCTACTTTCTCACACAACCCCCCCCCCCAAACGAAGTACAATAAGGCTAACCTTGGCCAGTTGAGACTTTATTGTCTAAGTGGTGATAAGTAGAGAGTAGCTCTGCAATAGACTGGTTACTCCCTTTATCATCCACTATATGGTTACTTCCCTGTGGGGATGTAAACCACCCTGTTTGAAGTTTTTTAGCTAAGCAACAATGTGAAGATATATTTTCAGAGTTTCTATCAGTAAGTTTTAGTTTAGAGCAGTGGGAATTATCCACTGAACCTATTTCTAGTGATGAGAATGCCAGACAGGGATGCTGTCTCAGAAAAGCCATAGCTGGGCAAAAACTTTGTCCATATGGCTGGAAGAGATAACAGGGATGCTGTTTCTCTTTAGTTGGAGCAGGGCAGGGATGCTGTCCTATGAGCTCCACACTAGGGTAGGGATGCTGTCCTAAGTGTTGTGAGGCAGTGCAGGGTTTCTGCACTAAAGTTTCTCTGGGAGGGTTGGAGGGATGCTCCATGTTAACTAAAGTGGTGCTCTTTTTTCTCACCAATGTAAGTTATCCCACAGAGAGGTACTTCCACCTCAGGGAGTACAGCTATGCCAGCTGATGATTCCCTTGGAACAGGTGCCACCCCAGGAGAGGTTTCTCCCACCACAGGAATGGTATCCTGAATGGCAGGGTGGTTAGGGGATACTGTGATACCCTTTTTACCTGTTGTTGGAGAGGGATCCTGAGTTTTCAGGCCTTCTCTCCTTTGCTTTTTCATTTCAGTAGAAATGAGAGAGAACAATTCCTCAGGGATACCCAGCATGGGTGCATGGGTATAAAACTCTACATCAGCCCAACCTGAGGCCTCTAGGTCATTACCTAAGAGACAGTCTACAGGTAAGCTAGGTGATACTACCACCTGCTTAGGGCCAGTAACTCCACCCCAACTAAGCTGAACTATAGCTAAGGGAAGAAACTTAGTGGAGTTATGGACATCAATAATCTTATACTGTTGTCCATTGATGTGTTGTTCAGGAGCCACAAGGTTTTCAGTCACCAAAGTGATACTGGCACCTGTGTCCCTGTAGGCCTGGGCCTCAACACCATTTATTGATACTGTCTGCCTGTACTTATCCATTGTAAGGGGACAAGCAGCCCGTGTGGCAAGGCCAATGCAACTAGGTGTGACAGAAACTGTCTTGGGACTGACTACCCCAGTTTCTATGATGGACCCATAAGTGAACCCAACTACACCATTTGCTTGACTGTTGCCAGCAGTCCCACCACTAGTACCACTACTGCTAGGGGCACTAGAGCTTGATGTATTAGTGGTGGTAGGCTCAGGGGGTTTACCTGGACAGGACTTATCCCCTGGCCTATGGCATCTGTTTTTACACACAAAGCACCAAGGCTTTTTAATGTGTGCAGGTTGTGAAGAAAAGGAAGAATTTGTTTTATCCCCACCCCCTAAAGAGTGTTTAGGATTTGAAAAAGGATCTTTGGTTTTACCCTTGTCCCCATGCTTATCTTGAGATTTCTCACCATTTTTCTTCTTGCCATCCTTCTCACCACCTGTATGAACTTTTCTGTTCACTCTTGTTCTGAACCATTTGTCTGCCTTCTTTCCCAATTCTTGGGGAGAGGTCAGATCTGAGTCCACTAGATACTGGTGCAACAAATCAGACACACAATTATTAAGAATATGCTCTCTTAGGATTAAGTTATACAGGCTTTCATAGTCAGAAACTTTACTGCCATGTAACCACCCCTCCAAGGCCTTCCCTGAATGGTCAACAAAGTCTACCCAGTCTTGTGAAGACTCCTTTTTGGTTTCTCTGAACTTGATCCTGTACTGTTCAGTGGTTAAGCCATAACCATCAAGGAGTGCATTCTTAAGAACTGTAAAATCATTGGCATCACTTTCCTTAACAGTAAGGAGCCTATCTCTACCCTTTCCACTGAAAGATAGCCATAGGATAGCAGCCCACTGCCTTTGAGGGACCTCCTGTACAACACAGGCCCTCTCAAGTGCAGCAAACCACTTGTTAATGTCATCCCCCTCCTTGTAAGGGGGAACTATCTTGTGCAGATTCCTAGAATCATGCTCTTTTGCAGGATGACTAATTGGAATACTGCTGCTGCCACCATGGGGTCCTAACCCCAACCTCTGTCTTTCTTTTTCTAAATCAAATGCTTGCCTATCTAAATCCAGCTGTTGCTTTTTGAGCTTCAGCCTGGATTCTTCCACTCTCAATCTATTGAGCTCCCTTTCTAACACTCTGTCATCAGGGTGGGTGGGTTGGGCATGCCTTGACACAGAAGAATGGTGAGAATGAACAGAGGGAGACCTGTCCCTAACAGATGGCACTCTAACATTCTGGCCTACAGAAGTAACACTCCTACTGTGATGAGAAGTAACACTCTTACTGTGATGTGAAGTCACATTAGTACCAGCCATGCTAGGTGGCTTGCTAGAGGGCAGGCTGGGAAGGTTCCCTTCTAACTCTCTTACTGGGGGTGCCCCAGATTCAGAGTGTGAACCATCAGCTAATTTCTCAACAGATGTGCCAACTAAGGTCTTATCCTGTTCTATGAGCATATTAACTAACAGTTCTCTTGAGGGATTCTTCCCTACCCCTAAACCTCTTTCAATGCAGAGACTCCTTGCTCCTTTCCAGCTAAGGTGATCATAAGCAAGTTTGGTCAGATCAACAGTTTGGCCTGTACCAGACATTATAGAAAAGGTTTAAGGGACAGAAAAAGAAAGAACAAGTTTTCAGAACTTTTTAAAGGACAGAACAAAAACTTTTAAAAACTTTTTAAGAACTTTTTCAAAGTTTTAGAGGTACTTTTCAGCCCTTAGCAAAAGAGTAAGAGAAGAAAAGCAAAACTTTTTGGTTAGGTGTACATACACTGAACTTGTTTTGTATATTTTTCTCTTATGAAAAGTACAATATGACAAAGTGGTAAGTACTTGCAAGTACTTATCCCACCGCTGCACAACCAATGTAGGAGGCTGGACTGGCTTGTAGTGGGTACCAAGAGGTACTTACACCTTGCACCAGGCACAGGTATCCCTTATTAGTGTAGAGGGGTGTCTAGCAGCTTAGGCTGATAGAAAAGGTAGCTTAGCAGAGCAGCTTAGGCTGAACTAGGAGACGAGTGAAGCTCCTACAGTACCACCAGTGTCATATGCACAATATCATAAGAAAACACAATACACAGATATACTAAAAATAAAGGTACTTTATTGTTATGACAATATGCCAAAAGTATCTCAGTGAGTACCCTCAGTATGAGGATAGCAAATATATACAAGATATATGTACACAATACCAAAATATGCAGTAATAGCAATAGAAAACAGTGCAAACAATGTATAGTCACAATAGAATGAAATGGGGGCACATAGGGATAGGGGCAACACAAACCATATACTCTAGAAGTGGAATGCGAACCACGAATGGACCCCAAACCTATGTGACCTTGTAGAGGGTCGCTGGGACTGTAAGAAAACAGTGAGGGTTAGAAAAATAGCCCACCCCAAGACCCTGAAAAGTGGGTGCAAAGTGCACCTAAGTTCCCCAAAGAGCACAGAAGTCGTGATAGGGGAATTCTGCAAGGAAGACCAACACCAGCAATGCAACAACAATGGATTTCCTGATGAGAGTACCTGTGGAATAAGGGGACCAAGTCCAAGAGTCACAATCAATTCGGGAGTGGGCAGATGCCCAGGAAATGCCAGCTGTGGGTGCAAAGAAGCTGCCACCGGATGGTAGAAGCTGTGGATTCTGCAAGAACGACAAGGGCTTGAAACTTCCCCTTAGGAGGATGGAAGTCCCACGTCGTGAAGAGTCGTGCAGAGGTGTTTCCGTGCAGAAAGACCGCAAACAAGCCTTGCTAGCTGCAAGGGTCGCGGTTAGGGTTTTTGGATGCTGCTGTGGCCCAGGAGGGACCAGGATGTCGCCAATTGCGTGAGGAGACAGAGGGGGCGTCCAGCAAGACAAAGAGCCCACTCAGAAGCAAGCAGGACCCGCAGAAGTGCCGGAACAGGCACTACGAAGTGGAGTGAACCGGAGCTCACCCGAAGTCACAAAAGAGGGTCCCACGACGCCGGAGGACAACTCAGGAGGTCGTGCACTGCAGGTTAGAGTGCCGGGGACCGAGGCTTGGCTGTGCACAAAGGAAATCCTGGGAGAGTGCACAGGAACCGGAGTAGCTGCAAAACATGCGGTTCCCAGCAATGCAGTCTAGCGTGGGGAGGCAAGGACTTACCTCCACCAAACCTGGACTGAAGAGTCACTGGACTGTGGGAGTCACTTGGACAGAGTTGCTGAGTTCAAGGGACCTCGCTCGTCGTGCTGAGAGGAGACCCAGAGGACCGGTGATGCAGTTCTTTGGTGCCTGCAGTTGCAGGGGGAAGATTCCGTCGACCCACTGGAGATTTCTTTGGAGCTTCTAGTGCAGAGAGGAGGCAGACTACCCCCACAGCATGCACCACCAGGAAAACAGTTGAGAAGGCGGCAGGATCAGCGTCACAAGATCGCAGTAGTCGTCTTTGCTACTTTGTTGCAGTTTTGCAGGCTTCCAGCACGGTCAGCAGTCGATTCATTGGCAGAAGGTGAAGAGAGAGATGCAGAGGAACTCTGATGAGCTCTTGCATTCGTTATCTAAGGAATTCCCCAAAGCAGAGACCGTAAATAGCCAGAAAAGGAGGTTTGGCTACCTAGGAGAGAGGATAGGCTAGCAACACCTGAAGGAGCCTATCAGAAGGAGTCTCTGACGTCACCTGCTGGCACTGGCCACTGAGAGCAGTCCAGTGTGCCAGCAGCACCTCTGTTTCCAAGATGGCAGAGGTCTGGAGCACACTGGAGGAGCTCTGGGCACCTCCCAGGGGAGATGCAGGTCAGGGGAGTGGTCACTCCCCTTTCCTTTGTCCAGTTTCACGCCAGAGCAGGGCTGGGGGATCCCTGAACCGCTGTAGACTGGTTTATGCAGAGATGGGCACCATCTGTGCCCATCAAAGCATTTCCAGAGGCTGGGGGAGGCTACTCCTCCCCAGCCCTGACACCTTTTTCCAAAGGGAGAGGGTGTAACACCCTCTCTCTGAGGAAGTCCTTTGTTCTGCCTTCCTGGGCCAAGCCTGGCTGGACCCCAGGAGGGCAGAAACCTGTCTGAGGGGTTGGCAGCAGCAGCAGCTGCAGTGAAACCCCGGGAAAGGTAGTTTGGCAGTACCGGGGTCTGTGCTAGAGACTCGGGGGATCATGGAATTGTCTCCCCAATGCCACAATGGCATTGGTGTGACAATTCCATGATCTTAGACATGTTACATGGCCATGTTCGGAGTTACCATTGTGACGCTATACATATGTCGTGACATATGTATAGTGCACGCGTGTAATGGTGTCCCCGCAATCACAAAGTCCAGGGAATTTGCCCTGAACAATGTGGGGGCACCTTGGCTAGTGCCAGGGTGCCCACACACTAAGTAACTTAGCACCCAACCTTTACCAGGTAAAGTTTAGACATATAGGTGACTTATAAGTTACTTAAGTGCAGTGGTAAATGGCTGTGAAATAACGTGGACGTTATTTCACTCAGGCTGCAGTAGCAGGCCTGTGTAAGAATTGTCAGAGCTCCCTATGGGTGGCACAAGAAATGCTGCAGCCCATAGGGATCTCCTGGAACCCCAATACCCTGGGTACCTCAGTACCATATATTAGGGAATTATAAGGGTGTTCCAGTATGCCAATGTAAATTGGTGAAATTGGTCACTAGCCTGTTAGTGACAATTTGGAAAGAAATGAGAGAGCATAACCACTGAGGTTCTGGTTAGCAGAGCCCCAGTGAGACAGTTAGGCTTCACACAGGGAACACATTCAGGCACACTTATGAGCACTGGGGCCCTGGCTGGCATGGTCCCAGTGACACATACAACTAAAACAACATATATACAGTGAAAAATGGGGGTAACATGCCAGGCAAGATGGTACTTTCCTACAACCATCTGTGCCCTTCAAAGCATTTCCAGAGGCTGGGGGAGGCTACTCGTCCCGTCCCAACCATCCAGCGCCTCTGAAGTATCAAGCAGACGACCGTCCACTAGCCAATACCCCAGCTCCGTCAAGCCAGCATCTCGGAGAAAACCACGCACCCTGCCATCCCGGAACATCTGAGCATCAGCGACCGCCATAACGGGCAACGAGGGAGCGAAAGGCGCAGTAACCCCAGAACGCTGCATCAGCATCCCCCACGCTCTCACTGTACATGCCACCGTATCAATTCCCTTAACTCGAGACCAAGCCTGGCCCCAAACACACGTAACAAGCTGTCCGGCCACACAGCGTCACTCTCAGGCGCCAAATGTGGCAAGTATCGAATCCGATTCAGCCAATAGTACGCGGAGTGTGCCTGTGCACAGTGGTAGTATAACTCCAGGTCTGGAGCTGCAAGCCCGCCCAACTCAAACGGCAGCGTCAGCCTCTCCCAGGAGATGCGAGGCCGACGTCCCGCCCATACCAAGCGAATCAACGCAGAGTGCAGGCGTCGTAAGAAACCCCTCGTGAGCGGAAGGAGAAGGTTTACAAAAAGATACAGGAACTTAGGAAGAACCACCATCTTTACAATAGCAATACGCCCAATTAACTATAGTCGTAAGGCGCGCAAAGTCTCAACCTTTTCCTCAAGCCACGACATTGCAGCACAGTAGTCAGCCAACCATAGTGTATCAACATCACAGCTCAGCCGAACACCCAAATACCGCACCTGCCCCTCCGCCCAGGCCAAGGGGTATCGGGAATCAAACCTTGTCACACCAGGAGTCAAAGGCAAGACCATCGACTTCGACCAGTTGATTGTGATGCCAGAGAAAGTACCAAAACGCACAATTTCTTCTAATAAGATGTCCAGATTCCGACCAGGATTCCGCACGTATAGCGCGATGTCATCAGCGTACAGAGATACCAAGACAGGTCGCTGTCGAAACTGTAAACCTCTATCATTATATTTCTGTCGCAGCCCGCCAGCCAGAGGCTCCATCGCCGCCGCAAAAAGGAGTGGGGACAGCGGACACCCCTGACGCGTACCACGAGCAACAGGAAATGGAGCCGACACGCATCCGTTAAGACGCAACCGGGCAGTAGGCAGAGTATATAACAATCTAATCCAATTCACGAATCGCGCGCTGAGTCCCACCCTAGCCAAAAGTGCAAACATATAATCCCAAGCCAGGGAGTCAAAAGCCTTGGCTGCATCAAGAAATACCGCCGCTGCACTATCCTCTGCCCCCAGCGAGCCCGCCACCGCGAAGAATGTGCGCAAGTTGTGAAATGTGGACCTCCCGGGGACAAATCCCGACTGATCCGGTAGCACCGGCTTGGGGAGAAGAAGTTGCAAACGTGCCGCAATCATTTTTGCCAGGATTTTATTATCAATGTTAATCATGGAAAGCGGGCACAACGAATCACATCGAGCCGGGTCCTTCCCAGGCTTCGGAATCGTTACTATTAAAGCCTCTCGGAGCGAGGCCGGTAGCAACCCAGTCTCCAGTGACTCCGCATACACCTCCAGAAGGCACGGGGCGAAAATATCCACATATTCCTTATAGAACGCTGGGGTCAGGCCGTCCACGCCCGGGGACTTGTCACCAGGCAGGCCTCGAATCGCCGCCGCCACCTCCTCCACAGTGAACGGTTCATCCAGGTACGACCTGTGTGCCTCATCGAACCACACCAGCGCAATATCCGCAAAATACATCTGTGCAGCCGCTGCACTCAGGCCATCCGGGGCAGCATACAGCTGCGCAAAATATTCTGTAAACACTTGCATTACACCATTCGCTCCCGTCACCTTCTCTCCCTCAGCATCAACCACCTCAGTAACATAATTAGGCCCAGGGCCTGCGCAGCATATCTGCAAGCGTGCGCCCCGCTCTCTCACCCTCCCCATAACGGCGAGCCTGCGCATGCCTCCCGGTAAAACAAATTTCTCTCAGGGAGGCCTCCTCATATAAGGACACCACTCGCCGGATCTCCGCAAGTACCTCGCCGGACCAGCCCGCAGCCAGACGCCTCTACAACTCTATAAGCCTCCCCTCGATATCAGCCATCCCTTGCCTCAAGGCCTTCACTGTGCCATGTTGTTTCGAGAGGCATACTCCCCGAATAACTACCTTAAATGCCTCCCATAGGGTACCGGCTGACCTCACAGATCCCAAACTCTCAGCAAAAAACAGCTTAATAGCCTCACGTACTTCCTCCCGGAAGGCCTCATCTAGAAGCGCCCCACAAGGCAACCGCCACATAACCGACTAGCGCAGCTTGCCAGGTATCTCCAACTCCAACCTGACCGGCGAATGATCTGATAATGTGCGACGGAGATTGCAGGAAAGTACCATCTTGCCTGGCATGTTACCCCCATATTTCACTGTATATATGTTGTTTTAGTTGTATGTGTCACTGGGACCCTGCCAGCCAGGGCCCCAGTGCTCATAACTGTGCCCTGTATGTGTTACCTGTGTTATGACTAACTGTCTCACTGAGGCTCTGCTAACCAGGACCTCAGTGGTTATGCTCTCTCATTTCTTTCCAAATTGTCACTAACAGGCTAGTGACCAATTTTACCAATTTACATTGGCATACTGGAACACCCTTATAATTTCCTAGTATATGGAACTGAGGTACCCAGGGTATTGGGGTTCCAGGAGATCCATATGGGCTGCAGCATTTCTTTTGCCACCCATAGGGAGCTCTGACAATTCTTACACAGGCCTGCCACTGCAGCCTGAGTGAAATAACGTCCACGTTATTTCACAGCCATTTTACACTGCACTTGAGTAACTTATAAGTCACCTATATGTCTAACCTTTACCTGGTAAAGGTTAGGTGCAAAGTTACTTAGTGTGAGGTCACCCTGGCACTAGCCAAGGTGCCCCCACATTGTTCAGGGCCAATTCCCTGAAATTTGTGAGTGCGGGGACACCATTACACGCGTGCACTACATATAGGTCCATACCTATATGTAGCTTCACAATGGTAACTCCGAATATGGCCATGTAACATGTCTAAGATCATGGAATTGCCCCCTCTATGCCATCCTGGCATTATTGGCACAATTCCATGATCCCAGTGGTCTGTAGCACAGACCCTGGTACTGCCAACCTGCCTTTTCTGGGGTTTCACTGCAGCTGCTGCTGCTGCCAACCCCTCGGACAGGTTTCTGCCCCCCTGGGGTCAAGCCAGGCTTGTCCCAGGATGGCAGAACAAAGGACTTCCTCTGAGAGAGGGTGTTACACCCTCTCCCTTTGGAAAATGGTGTTAAGGCAGGGGAGGGGTAGCCTCCCCCAGCCTCTGGAAATGCTTTCTTGGGCACAGATGTGCCCAATTCTGCATAAGCCAGTCTACACCGGTTCAGGGACCCCTTAGCCCTGCTCTGGCGCGAAACTGGACAAAGGAAAGGGGAGTGACCACTCCCCTGACCTGCACCTCCCCTGGGAGGTGTCCAGAGCTCCTCCAGTGTGCTCCAGACCTCTGCCATCTTGGAAACAGAGGTGCTGCTGGCACACTGGACTGCTCTGAGTGGCCAGTGCCACCAGGTGACGTCAGAGACTCCTTCTGATAGGCTCCTTCAGGTGATAGTAGCCTATCCTCTCTCCTAAGTAGCCAAACCCTCTTTTCTGGCTATTTAGGGTCTCTGTCTCTGGGGAAACTTTAGATAACGAATGCAAGAGCTCATCAGAGTTCCTCTGCATCTCTCTCTTCACCTTCTGCCAAGGAATCGACTGCTGACCGCGCTGGAAGCCTGCAACACTGCAACAAAGTAGCAAAGACGACTACTGCAACTCTGTAACGCTGATCCTGCCGCCTTCTCGACTGTTTTCCTGGTGGTGCATGCTGTGGGGGTAGTCTGCCTCCTCTCTGCACTAGAAGCTCCGAAGAAATCTCCCGTGGGTCGACGGAATCTTCCCCCTGCAACCGCAGGCACCAAAAAGCTGCATTACCGGTCCCTTGGGTCTCCTCTCAGCACGACGAGCGAGGTCCCTCGAATCCAGCAACTGTGTCCAAGTGGCCCCCACAGTCCAGTGACTCTTCAGTCCAAGTTTGGTGGAGGTAAGTCCTTGCCTCACCTCGCTAGACTGCATTGCTGGGAACCGCGACTTTTGCAGCTACTCCGGCCCCTGTGCACTTCCGGCAGAAATCCTTTTTGCACAGCCAAGCCTGGGTCCACGGCACTCTAACCTGCATTGCACGACTTTCTAAGTTGGTCTCCGGCGACGTGGGACTCCTTTGTGTAACTTCGGGTGAGCACCGTTTCACGCATCCTCGTAGTGCCTGTTTCTGGCACTTCTCCGGGTGCTACCTGCTGCTGAGAGGGCTCCTTGTCTTGCCCGACGTGCCCTCTACCTCCTGGTCCAATTTGCGACCTCCTGGTCCCTCCTGGGCCACAGCAACATCCAAAAACGCTAACGGCACGATTTGCAGCTTGCAAGGCTTGTTGGCGTTCTTTCGGAGGGAAAACACTTCTGCACGACTCTCCACGGCGAGAGGGATCCGTCCACCAAAGGGGAAGTCTCTAGCCCTTTTCGTTCCTGCAGAAACCTCAGCTTCTTCTGTCCAGTAGAAGCTTCTTTTCACCCACAGCTGGCATTTCCTGGGCATATGCCCATCTCCGACTTGCTTGTGACTTTTGGACTTGGTCCCCTTGTTCCACAGGTACCCTAGATTGGAAATTCATTGTTGTTGCATTGTTGGTTTGTGTCTTTCCTGCATTATTCCTCTATCACGACTGCTTTGTCTTCTGGGGAACTTTAGTGCACTTTGCACTCACTTTTCAGGGTCTTGGGGAGGGCTAATTTTCTAACTCTCACTATTTTCTAATAGTCCCAGCGACCCTCTACAAGGTCACATAGGTTTGGGGTCCATTCGTGGTTCGCATTCCACTTTTGGAGTATATGGTTTGTGTTGCCCCTATCCCTATGTGTTCCCATTGCATCCTATTGTAACTATACATTGTTTGCACTGTTTTCTAAGACTATACTGCATATTTTTGGTATTGTGTACATATAACTTGTGTATATTTGCTATCCTCACTCTGAGAGTACACTCTAAGATACTTTGCCATATTGTCATAAAAATAAAGTACCTTTATTTTTAGTATAACTGTGTATTGTGTTTTCTTATGATATTGTGCAAGTGACACTTGTGGTATTGTAGGAGCTTCACTCGTCTCCTAGTTCAGCCTAAGCTGCTCTGCTAAGCTACCATTATCTATCAGCCTAAGCTGCTAGACACCCTATACACTAATAAGGGATACCTGGGTCTGGTGCAAGGTGTAAGTACCCCTTGGTACTCACTACAAGCCAGTCCAGCCTCCTACATTGGTTGTGCAGCGGTGGGATAAGTGCTTTGAGACTACTTACCACTCTTGTCATTGTACTTTTCATAAGAGAAAAATATACAAAACAAGTTCAGTGTGTGTACACATAGCTAAAAAGTTTTGCATTTCCTCTTTTCACTCTTTTCTAAAGTGCTGAAAAGTACTTCTAAACTTTCAAAAAGTTCTTAAAAGTTTAAAAAGTTTTTTCTGTCTTTCTAAAAAGTTCTGATTTTTGTTTTCTCTTTTTCTACCACTTTAACTCTCTCTAAAAATGTCTGGCACAGGCCAAAATGTTGATCTGTCCAAACTTGCATATGATCACCTTAGCTGGAAAGGAGCAAGGAGTCTCTGCATAGAGAGAGGTTTGAGTGTAGGGAAGAATCCTTCCTTGGAACTGTTGCTTAATATGCTTAGAGAACAAGATAAGGCCAAAGGGGCCACATCTGTTGAAAAAGTAGCAAATGGTTCCCAATCTGATCCAGGGACTCCCCCAGGAAAAGATTCAGGAAAGAAACTTCTTAGCCTGCTCATTACTAGACAGTCTAGCATAGTTGGTACTGAGGTGGAGTCACATCATCCAGATGATGTGCTCTCACATTACACTGTCAGCCAAGCTGTTAGGGTGGCCTCTGTAAGGGACAGGTCTCCTTCTGTTCATTCCCATCATACCTCTGTATCTAGGAATGTCCCTCCCACCAACCCTGATGACAGATCAGATTGTTAGAAAGGGAACTCAATAAGTTGAGGGTGGAACAAATCAGACTGAAGCTTAAAAAGCAACAGCTGGATTTGGATAGACAGTCTTTAGAAATAGAGAAGGAAAGACAGAAGTTGGGTTTAGATACCCATGGTGGCAGCAGCAGTATTCCCCATAGTCATCCTGTAAAAGAGCATGATTCCAGGAATCTGCACAAGATAGTTCCCCCTTATAAGGAGGGGGATGACATTAACAAGTGGTTTGCTGCACTTGAGAGGGCCTGTGTTGTACAGGATGTCCCTCAAAGGCAGTGGGCTGCTATCCCATGGCTATCATTTAGTGGAAAAGGTAGGGATAGGCTCCTTACTGTGAAAGAAAGTGATGCCAATAATTTTACAGTACTTAAGAATGCACTCCTGGATGGTTATGGCTTAACCACTGAACAATACAGGATAAAGTTCAGAGAGACCAAAAAGGAGTCTTCACAAGACTGGGTTGATTTCATTGACCATTCAGTGAAGGCCTTGGAGGGGTGGTTAAATGGCAGTAAGGTTACTGACTTTGAAAGCCTGTATAACTTGATCCTGAGAGAGCATATTCTTAATAATTGTGTGTCTGATTTGTTGCACCAGTACTTGGGGGACTCTGATCTGACCTCTCCCCAAGAATTGGGAAAGAAGGCAGACAAATGGGTCAGAACAAGGGTGAACAGAAAAGTTCATACAGGGGGTGACAAAGATGGCAACAAAAAGAAGGATGGTAAGTCTTCAGACAAGGGTGGGGACAAATCTAAAAATGAGTCTTCATCAGGCCCACAAAAACACTCTGGTGGGGGTGGTGGGTCCAAATCCTCCTTTAATCAAAACAAAGAAAAGAAACCATGGTGCTATTTATGTAAAGTAAAAGGACATTGGACAACAGATCTCAGTTATCCAAAGAAAAGCACCAAGCCTCCTACCACTACAACCCCTACTGCTACACCTAGTGTCCCTACTAATAGCAGTGCTGGTGGGAGCAAACCTACTAATAGCCAATCCAAGGGAGTAGCTGGGCTCACTATTGGTAACTTAGTTGGGGTTGGCCTTGTTAGGGAGGCCACAGAGGCTGTGTTAGTCTCTGAGGGGGCTATTGATTTAGCCACCTTAGTTGCTTGTCCCCTTAATATGGATAAGTACAAGCAGCTACCCCTAATAAATGGTGTTGAGGTTCAGGCCTACAGGGACACTGGTGCCAGTGTGACTATGGTCATAGAGAAACTGGTCCACCCTGAACAACACCTACTTGGTCACCAGTACCAAGTAACCGATGCTCACAACAACACACTTAGCCACCCCATGGCTGTTGTTAATCTCAACTGGGGGGGGGGGGGTTACTGGTCCAAAGAAAGTTGTGGTAGCCACCGATTTACCTGTAGACTGTCTACTAGGAAATGATTTGGAGACATCAGCTTGGTCAGATGTGGAGTTGGAGGCCCATGCAGCAATGCTGGGCATCCCAGGGCATATTTTTGCTTTAACCAGGGCTCAAGCCAAGAAGCAAAAATGACAGGGAAGCTTGGATCCTGGAACAATGGACCAAGTGCTCCCTAAAGCTAGGGCTAGTAGAAGCAAACCACTTCCTACTATCCCTCCCTCTACAGTGGATTCAACTTCTGAGGAAGAAGAATTCCCTCCCTGTGCAGAACCTACACCAGAGGAGCTTGAAGCAGACACTGCTGAGCTTTTGGGTGAAGGGGGGCCTGCCAGAGAGGAGCGGAGTGTGGCACAGCAAACCTGTCCCACATTAGAGGGTCTGAGACAGCAAGCTGTCAAACAGGCTAATGGGGATGTCAGTGACTCTCACAGAGTTTACTGGGAGGACAATCTCTTGTATACTGAGGCAAGGGATCCTAAACCTGGAGCTGCCAGGAGATTAGTGATCCCTCAGGAGTACAGAAAGTTCCTCCTAACTCTTGCTCACGACATTCCCCTAGCAGGGCATCTAGGACAAATGAAAACTTGGGACAGACTTGTTCCCTTGTTTCATTGGCCTAGGATGTCTGAGGACACAAAAGAATTTTGTAAGTCCTGTGAAACCTGTCAAGCCAGTGGCAAGACAGGTGGCACACCAAAGGAACCCCTTATTCCACTGCCTGTGGTTGGGGTTCCCTTTGAAAGGGTAGGGGTTGACATAGTTGGCCACCTTGACCCTCCTACTGCTTCAGGCAATAGATTCATCTTGGTGGTAGTGGACCATGCCACAAGATATCCTGAAGCTATTCCTTTAAGGACCACTACAGCTCCTGCAGTGGCAAAGGCCCTCCTGGGAATATTTTCCAGGGTGGGCTTCCCAAAGGAAGTAGTATCAGACAGGGGAAGCAATTTCATGTCTGCATACTTAAAGGCCATGTGGAAGGAGTGTGGTGTAACTTACAAATTCACCACAAACTATCATCCACAAACAAATGGACTGGTGGAGAGATTTAACAAAACTCTCAAAGGCATGATTATGGGTCTCCCTGAAAAACTCCGCAGGAGATGGGATATCCTTCTACCATGCCTCCTTTTTGCCTACAGGGAGGTACCCCAGAAAGGAGTGGGCTTCAGCCCCTTTGAACTTCTTTTTGGACACCCTGTTAGGGGTCCACTCACACTTGTAAAGGAGGGTTGGGAACAACCTTTAAAAGCTCCTAAGCAGGATATTGTGGATTATGTACTTGGCCTCAGATCAAGGATGGCTGAGTATATGAAAAAGGCCAGTAAAAACCTTCAGGACAGCCAAGAGCTCCAGAAGCAATGGCATGATCAGAAGGCTGTTTTGGTTCAGTACCAACCAGGGCAGAAAGTGTGGGTCTTGGAGCCTGTGGCCCCAAGAGCACTCCAAGATAAATGGAGTGGACCCCACACAATTGCTGAGAAAAAGGGTGAAGTCACCTATTTAGTTGACTTAGGCACTGCAAGGAGTCCCCTTAGGGTACTCCATGTAAACCGCCTGAAACCCTACTATGACAGGGCTGATCTCACCCTGCTCATGGCAACAGATGAGGGACAGGAAGAAGACAGTGATCCTCTACCTGATCTCTTCTCTTCCACAGAACAAGATGCTCTTCTGGAAGGTGTAGTTTTGGCTGATTGTCTTACTGCTGAGCAGAAAGACCATTGCATAAATCTCCTAGATCAATTCTCTGAACTCTTCTCTACTGTGCCAGGTACCACTTCTTGGTGTGAGCACACTATAGATACTGGAGACAGCTTGCCTGTCAAAAGTAAGATCTATAGGCAGCCTGACCATGTCAGGGACTGCATAAAGCAAGAGGTCCAGAAAATGTTAGAACTAGGAGTGGTTGAGCACTCTGAAAGTCCATGGGCTTCTCCTGTGGTACTTGTACCAAAACCCCATTCCAAAGATGGAAAGAAGGAAATGCGGTTTTGTGTAGACTATAGAGGTCTCAACTTGGTAACCAAAACTGATGCTCACCCTATACCCAGGGCAGATGAGCTCATAGATACACTGGCATCTGCCAAGTATCTAAGCACTTTTGATTTGACTGCAGGGTATTGGCAGATCAAATTATCAGAAGATGCTAAACCTAAAACAGCATTGTCAACCATTGGAGGACATTACCAGTTCACTGTAATGCCTTTTGGATTGAAGAATGCACCTGCCACTTTTCAGAGGTTGGTGAACACAGTCCTGCAAGGGCTGGAAGCTTTCAGTGCAGCATATCTGGACGATATAGCTGTCTTTAGCTCCAGCTGGGATGATCACCTGGTCCACCTATGGAAAGTTTTGGAGGCCCTGCAAAAGGCAGGCCTCACGATCAAGGCTTCAAAGTGCCAGATAGGGCAGGGTAAGGTGGTTTATCTGGGACACCTTGTTGGTGGGGAACAGATTGCACCACTTCAGGGGAAAATCCAAACAATTATTGATTGGGTTCCCCCTACTAAACAGACTCAGGTGAGAGCCTTCCTAGGCCTCACTGGGTATTACAGGAGGTTCATTAAGAACTATGGCTCCATTGCAGCCCCTCTTAATGACCTCACTTCCAAGAAGATGCCTAAAAAGGTATTATGGACAGCAAACTGTCAGAAAGCTTTTGAGGAGCTGAAGCAGGCCATGTGCTCTGCACCTGTCCTAAAAATCCCTTGTTGCTCTAAAAAATTCTATGTCCAAACTGATGCATCTGAATTAGGAGTAGGGGCAGTCCTATCACAACTTAATTCTGAGGGCCAGGATCAACCTGTTGCTTTTATTAGTAGGAGGTTGACCCCTAGAGAAAAGCGTTGGTCTGCCATAGAGAGGGAGGCCTTTGCTGTGGTCTGGGCTCTGAAGAAGTTGAGGCCATATCTGTTTGGCACTCACTTCATTGTTCAGACAGACCACAAACCTCTACTTTGGCTAAAACAAATGAAAGGTGAAAATCCAAAATTGTTGAGGTGGTCCATATCCCTACAGGGAATGGACTATACAGTGGAACATAGACCTGGGAGTAGCCACTCCAATGCAGATGGACTCTCCAGATATTTCCACTTAGACAATGAAGACTCATCAGGTACTGGGTAGTCTTATTGTCCTTCGTTTGGGGGGGAGGGGGTTGTGTAGGAAAGTACTATCTTGCCTGGCATGTTACCCCCATTTTTCACTGTATATATGTTGTTTTAGTTGTATGTGTCACTGGGACCCTGTTCACCAGGGCTCCAGTGCTCATAAGTGTTCCTGAATGTGTTACCTGTGTAGTGACTAACTGTCTCACTGAGGCTCTGCTAACCAGAACCTCAGTGGTTATGCTCTCTCATTTCTTTCAAATTGTCACTAACAGGCTAGTGACCAATTTTACCAATTTACATTGGCTTACTGGAACACCCTTATAATTCCCTAGTATATGGTACTAAGGTACCCAGGGTATTGGGGTTCCAGGAGATCCATATGGGCTGCAGCATTTCTTTTGCCACCCATAGGGAGCTCTGACAATTCTTACACAGGCCTTCCACTGCAGCCTGAGTGAAATAACGTCCACGTTATTTCACAGCCATTTACCACTGCACTTAAGTAACTTATAAGTCACCTATATGTATAACCTTTACCTGGTAAAGGTTAGGTGCAAAGTTACTTAGTGTGAGGGCACCCTGGCACTAGCCAAGGTGCCCCCACATTGTTCAGGGCAAATTCCCCGGACTTTGTGAGTGCGGGGACACCATTACACGAGTGCACTACACATAGGTCACTACCTATGTGTAGCTTCACAATGGTAACTCTGAATATGGCCATGTAACATGTCTATGATCATGGAATTGCCCCCTCTATGCCATCCTGGCATAGTTGGCACAATCCCATGATCCCAGTGGTCTATAGCACAGACCCTGGTACTGCCAAACTGCCTTTTCAGGGGTTTCACTGCAGCTGCTGCTGCTGCCAACCCCTCAGACAGGTTTCTGCCCTCCTGGGGTCCAGCCAGGCTTGTCCCAGGATGGCAGAACAAAGGACTTCCTCTGAGAGAGGGTGTTACACCCTCTCCCTTTGGAAAATGTTGTGAAGGCAGGGGAGGAGTAGCCTCCCCCAGCCTCTGGAAATGCTTTCATGGGCACATTTGGTGCCCATTTCTGCATAAGCCAGTCTACACCGGTTCAGGGACCCCTCAGCCCTGCTCTGGCGCGAAACTGGACAAAGGAAAGGGGAGTGACCACTCCCCTGACCTGCACCTCCCCTGGGAGGTGCCCAGAGCTCCTCCAGTGTGCTCCAGACCTCTGCCATCTTGGAAACAGAGGTGCTGCTGGCACACTGGACTGCTCTGAGTGGCCAGGGCCAGCAGGTGATGTCAGAGACTCCTTCTGATAGGCTCCTTCAGGTGTTGCTAGCCTATCTTCTCTCCTAAGTAGACAAACCCTCTTTTCTGGCTATTTAGGGTCCCTGCTTTGGGGATTTCCTTAGATAACGAATGCAAGAGCTCATCAGAGTTCCTCTGCATCTCTCTCTTCACCTTCTGACAGGGAATCGACTGCTGACCGTGCTGGAAGCCTGCAAAACTGCAACAAAGTAGCAAAGACGACTACTGCAACTCTGTAACGCTTATCCTGCCGCCTTCTCGACTGTTTTCCTGGTGGTGCATGCTGTGGGGGTAGTCTGCCTCCTCTCTGCACTAGAAGCTCCGAAGAAATCTCCCGTGGGTCGACGGAATCTTCCCCCTGCAACCGCAGGCACCAAAGAACTGCATTACCGGTACCCTGGGTCTCCTCTCAGCACGACGAGTGAGGTCCCTTGATTCCAGCAACTCTGTCCAAGTGACTCCCACAGTCCAGTGACTCTTCAGTCCAAGTTTGGTGGAGGTAACTCCTTGCTTCCCCACGCCAGACTGCATTGCTGGGAACCGCGACTTTTGCAGCTACTCCGGCCTCTGTGTACTTCCGGCGGAAATCCTTTGTGCACAGCCAAGCCTGAGTCCACGGCACTCTAACCTGCATTGCACGACTTTCTAAGTTGGTCTCCGGCGACGTGGGACTCCTTTGTGCAACTTCGGGTGAGCACTGTTTTCACTCTTCTTCGTAGTGCCTGTTCCGGCACTTGTTGCAGGTGCTGCCTGCTTCTGAGAGAGCTCCTTGTGTTGCTCGACGCCCCCTCTATCCCCAGACGCAATTGGTGATATCCTGGTCTCCCCTGGGCCACAGAGCATCCAAAAACGCTAACCGCATGACTTGCAGCTAACAAGGCTTGTTGGCGGTCTTTCGGCAGGAAAACACTTCTGCACGACTCTCCACGGCGTGGGGGATCCATCCTCCAAAGGGGAAGTCTCTAGCCCTTGTCGTTCCTGCAGAATCCTCAGCTTCTACTGTCCAGTAGCAGCTTCTTTGCACCCACAGCTGGCATTTCCTGGGCATCTGCCCATCTCCGACTTGCTTGTGACTTTTGGACTTGGTCCCCTTGTTCCACAGGTACCCTCGACTGGAAATCCATCGTTGTTGCATTGCTGGTTTGTGTCTTTCCTGCAGAATTCCCCTATCACGACTTCTTTGTCCTTTGGGGAAATTTAGTGCACTTTGCACTCACTTTTCAGGGTCTTGGGGTGGGCTATCTTTCTAACCCTCACTATTTTCTAATAGTCCCAGCGACCCTCTACAAGGTCACATAGGTTTGGGGTCCATTTGTGGTTCGCATTCCACTTTTGGAGTATATGGTTTGTGTTGCCCCTATCCCTATGTGTCCCCATTGCATCCTATTGTAACTATACATTGTTTGCACTGTTTTCTAAGACTATACTGCATATTTTTGGTATTGTGTACATATATCTTGTGTATATTTGCTATCCTCATACTGAGGGTACACTCTGAGGTACTTTGGCATATTGTCATAAAAATAAAGTACCTTTATTTTTAGTATATCTGTGTATTGTGTTTTCTTATGATATTGTGCAAGTGACACTAGTGGTACTGTAGGAGCTTCACTCGTCTCCTAGTTCAGCCTAAGCTGCTCTGCTAAGCTACCATTATCTTTCAGCCTATGCTGCTAGACACCCTATACCCTAATAAGGGATAACTGGGCCTGGTGCAAGGTGCAAGTACCCCTTGGTACCCACTACAAGCCAGTCCAGCCTCCTACATTGGTTGTGCAGCGGTGGGATAAGTGCTTTGAGACTACTTACCACTCTTGTCATTGTACTTTTCATAAGAGAAAAATATACAAAACAAGTTCAGTGTGTGTACACATAACTAAAAAGTTTTGCATTTCCTCTTTTCACTCTTTTCTAAGTGCTGAAAAGTACTTCTAAACTTTCAAAAAGTTCTTAAAAAGTTTTAAAAGTTTTTTTCTGTCTTTCCAAAAGTTCTGAAAAACATTTTCTTCACTTTTTCTATCACTTAAACTCTTTCTAAAATGTCTGGCACAGGCCAAAATGTTGATCTGTCCAAACTTGCATATGATCACCTTAGCTGGAAAGGAGCAAGGAGTCTCTGTGTAGAAAGAGGTTTGAGTGTAGGGAAGAATCCTTCTTTGGAATTGTTGCTTAACATGCTTAGAGAACAAGATAAGGCCAGAAAGGCCCCATCTGTTGAAAAAGTAGCTAATGGTTCCCAGTCTGATCCAGGGACTCCCCAAGGAAAAGATTCAGGAAAGAAACTTCCTAGCCTGCCCATTACTAGCCAGTCTAGCATAGTTGGTACTGATGTAGAGTCACACCACACAGATGGTGGTGTCTCACATCATAGCAAGAGTATTCCTTCTCACCACAGTAGAAGTGATGTTTTGTTAACCAAGCTGTTAGGGTGCCTTCTGTAAGGGACAGGTCTCCTTCTGTCCATTCTCACCATACTTCTGTTTCAAGGCATGTCCCTCCCACCCACCCTGATGACAGAATGTTAGAAAGGGAGCTCAATAGATTGAGAGTGGAACAAACCAGACTGAAGCTCAAGAAGCAACAGCTGGATTTGGATAGACAGACCTTAGAAGTAGAGAAGGAAAGACAGAAACTGGGTTTAGAAACCCATGGTGGCAGCAGCAGTATTCCCCATAGTCATCCTGCAAAAGAGCATGATTCCAGGAATCTGCACAACATAGTTCCCCCTTATAAGGAGGGAGATGACATTAACAAGTGATTTGCAGCACTTGAGAGGGCCTGTGCTGTACAGGATGTCCTTCAAAGGCAGTGGGCTACTATCCTATGGCTATCATTTAGTGGAAAAGGTAGGGATAGGCTCCTTACTGTGAAAGAAAATGAAGCCAATGATTACAACGTTCTTAAGAATGCACTCCTGGATGGTTATGGCTTAACCACTGAACAGTACAGGATAAAGTTCAGAGAGACCAAAAAGGAGTCTTCACAAGACTGGTTTGATTTCAATGACCATTCAGTGAAGGCCTTGGAGGGGTGGTTACATGGCAGTAAAGTTACTGATTATGACAGCCTGTATAACTTGATCCTGAGAGAGCATATTCTTAATAAGTATGTGTCTGATTTGTTGCACCAGTACTTGGTGGACTCTGATCTGACCTCTCCCCAAGAATTGGGAAAGAAGGCAGACAAATGGGTCAGAACAAGGGTGAACAGAAAAGTTCATACAGGGGGTGACAAAGATGGCAATAAGAAGAAGGATGGTAAGTCTTCTGACAAGGGTGGGGACAAATCTAAAAATGAGTCTTCATCTGGCCCACAAAAACACTCTGGTGGGGGTGGTGGGCCCAAATCCTCTTCCAATCAAAACAAAGAAAAGAAACCATGGTGCTATTTATGTAAAATAAAAGGCCATTGGACAACAGATCCCAGTTGTCCAAAGAAAAGCACCAAGCCTCCTACCACTACAACCCCTACTGCTACACCTAGTGTCCCTACTAATAGCAGTGGTGGTGGGAGCAAACCTACTAATAGCCAATCTAAGGGAGTAGCTGGGCTCACCTTTGGTAACTTAGTTGGGGTTGGTCTAATTAGGGAGACCACAGAGGCTGTGTTAGTCTCTGAGGGGGCTATTGATTTAGCCACCTTGGTTGCTTGTCCCCTTAACATGGACAAGTACAAGCAACTACCCCTAATAAATGGTGTTGAGTTTCAGGCCTACAGGGACACAGGTGCCAGTGTCACAATGGTGATAGAGAAACTGGTCCACCCTGAACCACACCTACTTGGTCACCAGTACCAAGTGACTGATGCTCATAACAACACTCTTAGCCACCCCATGGCTGTTGTGAATCTCAACTGGGGGGGGGGGGGGGGGTTACTGGCCCAAAGAAAGTTGTGGTTGCCTCAGATTTACCTGTAGACTGTCTATTAGGGAATGATTTAGAGACATCAGCTTGGGCAGAAGTGGAGTTGGAGGCTCATGCAGCAATGCTGGGCATTCCAGGAAATATTTTTGCTTTGACCAGGGCTCAGGCCAAAAAGCAAAAAGGACAGGGTGACTTGGATCCTGGAACAATGGACCAAGTGCTCCCTAAAGCTAGGGCTAGTAGAAGTAAAGCACTACCTACTATCCCTCCCTCTACAGTGGATTCTACTTCTGAGGAAGAAGAATTTCCACCCTGTGCAGAAGCTACACCAGAGGAGCTGGAAGCAGACACTGCTGAGCTTTTGGGTGAAGGAGGGCCTGCCAGGGAGGAGCTGAGTGTGGCCAGCAGACCTGTCCCACACTAGAGGGTCTAAGGCAGCGAGCTGTCAAACAAGCAAATGGGGATGTCAAGTGACTCTCACAGAGTTTACTGGGAAAACAACCTCTTGTACACTGAGGCAAGGGATCCTAAACCTGGAGCTGCCAGGAGATTAGTGATTCCTCAGGAGTACAGAACGTTCCTCCTAACTCTTGCTCACGACATTCCCCTTGCTGGACATTTGGGGCAAATGAAAACTTGGGACAGACTTGTTCCCTTGTTTCATTGGCCTAGAATGTCTGAGGACACAAAAGATTTTTGTAAGTCCTGTGAAACCTGTCAAGCCAGTGGCAAGACAGGTGGCACAGCAAAGGCACCCCTTATTCCACTGCCTGTGGTTGGGGTTCCCTTTGAAATGGTAGGGGTTGACATAGTTGGCCCCCTTGACCCTCCTACTGCTTCAGGCAATAGGTTTATCTTGGTGGTAGTGGACCATGCCACCAGATATCCTGAAGCAATTCCTCTAAGGACCACTACAGCTCCTGCAGTGGCAAAGGCCCTCCTAGGAATATTTTCCAGGGTGGGCTTCCCAAAAGAGGTAGTTTCAGACAGAGGAAGCAATTTCATGTCTGCTTACTTGAAGGCCATGTGGAAGGAGTGTGGGGTAACATACAAGTTCACCACACCCTATCATCCACAAACAAATGGACTGGTGGAGAGATTTAACAAAACTCTCAAAGGCATGATTATGGGTCTCCCTGAAAAACTCCGCAGGAGATGGGATATCCTGTTACCATGCCTCCTTTTTGCCTACAGGGAGGTACCCCAGAAAGGAGTGGGCTTCAGCCCCTTTGAACTCCTCTTTGGACACCCTGTTAGGGGTCCACTAACACTTGTCAAGGAGGGTTGGGAACAACCTTTAAAAGCTCCAAAACAAGATATTGTGGATTATGTACTTGGCCTCAGATCAAGGATGGCTGAGTACATGAAAAAGGCCAGTAAAAACCTTCAGGCCAGCCAAGAGCTCCAGAAGCAATGGCATGACCAGAAGGCTGTTTTGGTTCAGTACCAACCAGGGCAGAAAGTGTGGGTCTTGGAGCCTGTGGCCCCAAGAGCACTCCAAGATAAATGGAGTGGACCCCACACAATTGTTGAGAAAAAGGGTGAAGTCACCTACTTGGTTGACTTAGGCACTGCCAGGAGTCCCCTTAGGGTACTCCATGTCAACCGCCTAAAACCCTACTATGACAGGGCTGATCTCACCCTGCTCATGGCAACTGATGAGGGACAAGAAGAAGACAGTGATCCTCTTCCTGATCTCTTCTCTTCCACAGAACAAGATGCTCTAGTGGAAGGGGTAGTTTTGGCTGATTGTCTTACTGCTGAGCAGAAAGACCATTGCATAAATCTCCTGGGTCAGTTTTCTGAACTCTTCTCTACTGTGCCAGCTACCACTTCTTGGTGTGAGCACACTATAGATACTGGAGACAGCTTGCCTGTCAAAAGTAAGATCTATAGGCAGCCTGACCATGTCAGAGACTGCATAAAGCAAGAGGTGCAGAAAATGTTAGAACTGGGAGTGGTTGAGCACTCTGAAAGTCCATGGGCTTCTCCTGTGGTACTTGTACCAAATCCCCATTCGAAAGATGGAAAGAAGGAAATGCGGTTTTGTGTAGACTACAGAGGTCTCAACCAGGTTACCAAAACTGATGCTCACCCTATACCCAGGGCAGATGAGCTCATAGATACACTGGCATCTGCCAAGTATCTAAGCACTTTTGATTTGACTGCAGGGTATTGGCAGGTCAAATTATCAGAAGATGCTAAACCTAAAACAGCATTTTCAACCATTGGAGGCCATTACCAGTTCACAGTAATGCCTTTTGGATTGAAAAATGCACCTGCCACTTTTCAAAGGTTGGTGAACACAGTTCTGCAAGGGCTGGAAGCTTTCAGTGCAGCATATTTGGACGATATAGCTGTCTTTAGCTCCAGCTGGGATGATCACCTGGTCCACCTATGGAAAGTTTTGGAGGCCCTGCAAAAGGCAGGCCTCACTATCAAGGCTTCAAAGTGCCAGATAGGGCAGGGGAAGGTGGTTTATCTGGGACACCTGGTTGGTGGGGAACAGATTGCACCACTGCAGGGGAAAATCCAAACAATTATTGATTGGGTTCCCCCTACTACTCAGACTCAGGTGAGAGCCTTTTTACTCCTCACTGGGTACTACAGGAGGTTCATTAAGAACTATGGCTCCATTGCAGCCCCTCTTAATGACCTCACATCCAAGAAAATGCCTAAGAAGGTATTATGGACAGCAAACTGTCAGAAAGCTTTTGAGGAGCTGAAGCAGGCCATGTGCTCTGCACCTGTCCTGAAAAGCCCTTGTTACTCTAAAAAATTCTATGTCCAAACTGATGCATCTGAATTAGGAGTAGGGGCAGTCCTATCACAACTTAATTCTGAGGGCCAGGATCAACCTGTTGCTTTTATTAGTAGGAGGTTGACCCCTAGAGAAAAGCGTTGGTCTGCCATTCAGAGGGAGGCCTTTGCTGTGGTCTGGGCACTGAAGAAGTTGAGGCCATACCTGTTTGGCACTCACTTCATTGTTCAGACAGACCACAAACCTCTACGTTGGCTAAAACAAATGAAAGGTGAAAATCCTAAATTGTTGAGGTGGTCCATATCCCTACAGGGAATGGACTATACAGTGGAACATAGACCTGGGAGTAGCCACTCCAATGCAGATGGACTCTCCAGATATTTCCACTTAGACAATGAAGACCCATCAGGGAATGACTAGTCTTATTGTCCTTCGTTTGGGGGTGGGGGGGTTGTGTAGGAAAGTACCATCTTGCCTGTAATGTTACCCCCATTTTTCACTTTATATATGTTGTTTTAGTTGTATGTGTCACTGGGACCCTGCCAGCCAGGGCCCCAGTGCTCATAAGTGTGCCTGAATGTGTTACCTGTGTAGTGACTAACTGTCTCACTGAGGCTCTGCCATCCAGAACCTCAGTGGTTATGCTCTCTCATTTCTTTCAAATTGTCACTAACAGGCTAGTGACCAATTTTACCAATTTACATTGGCTTACTGGAACACCCCTATAATTCCCTAGTATATGGTACTGAGGTACCCAGGGTACTGGGGTTCCAGGAGATCCCTATGGGCTGCAGCATTTCTTACACAGGCCTGCCACTGCAGCCTGAGTGAAATAACGTCCACGTTATTTCACAGCCATTTACCACTGCACTTAAGTAACTTATAAGTCACCTATATGTCTAACCTTTACCTGGTAAAGGTTAGGTGCAAAGTTACTTAGTGTGAGGGCACCCTGGCACTAGCCAAGGTGCCCCCACATTGTTCAGGGCAAATTCCCCGGACTTTGTGAGTGCGAGGACACCATTACACGCGTGCACTACACATAGGTCACTACCTATGTGTAGCTTCACAATGGTAACTCCGAATATGGCCATGTAACATGTCTATGATCATGGAATTGCCCCCTCTATGCCACCCTGGCATAGTTGGCACAATCCCATGATCCCAGTGGTCTGTAGCACAGACCCTGGTACTGCCAAACTGCCTTTTCAGGGGTTTCACTGCAGCTGCTGCTGCTGCCAACCCCTCAGACAGGTTTCTGCCCTCCTGGGGTCCAGCCAGGCTTGTCCCAGGATGGCAGAACAAAGGACTTCCTCTGAGAGAGGGTGTTACACCCTCTCGCTTTGGGAAATGGTGTGAAGGCAGGGGAGGAGTAGCCTCCCCCAGCCTCTGGAAATAATTTCATGGGCACATTTGATGCCCATTTCTGCATAAGCCAGTCTACACCGGTTCAGGGACCCCTCAGCCCTGCTCTGGCGCGAAACTGGACAAAGGAAAGGGGAGTGACCACTCCCCTGACCTGCACCTCCCCTGGGAGGTGCCCAGAGCTCCTCCAGTGTGCTCCAGACCTCTGCCATCTTGGAAACAGAGGTGCTGCTGGCACACTGGACTGCTCTGAGTGGCCAGGGCCAGCAGGTGACGTCAGAGACTCCTTCTGATAGGCTCCTTCAGGTGTTGCTAGCCTATCTTCTCTCCTAAGTAGCCAAACCCTCTTTTCTGGCTATTTAGGGTCTCTGCTTTGGAGATTTCCTTAGATAACGAATGCAAGAGCTCATCAGAGTTCCTCTGCATCTCTCTCTTCACCTTCTGCCAGGGAATCGACTGCTGACCGTGCTGGAAGCCTGCAAAACTGCAACAAAGTAGCAAAGACGACTACTGCAACTCTGTAACGCTGATCCTGCCGCCTTCTCGACTGTTTTCCTGGTGGTGCATGCTGTGGGGGTAGTCTGCCTCCTCTCTGCACTAGGAGCTCCGAAGAAATCTGCCGTGGGTCGACAAAATCTTCCCCCTGCAACCGCAGGCACCAAAGAACTGCATTACCGGTGCCCTGGGTCTCCTCTCAGCACGACGAGCGAGGTCCCTTGATTCCAGCAACTCTGTCCAAGTGACTCCCACAGTCCAGTGACTCTTCAGTCCAAGTTTGGTGGAGGTAAGTCCTTGCCTCCCCACGCCAGACTGCATTGCTGGGAACCACGACTTTTGCAGCTACTCCGGCCTCTGTCCACTTCCGGCGGAAATCCGTTGTGCACAGCCAAGCCTGGGTCCACGGCACTCTAACCTGCATTGCACGACTTTCTAAGTTGGTCTCCGGCGACGTGGGACTCCTTTGTGCAACTTCGGGTGAGCACCGTTTTCACTCTTCTTCGTAGTGCCTGTTCCAGCACTTCTGCGGGGGCTGCCTGCTTCTGAGAGGGCTCCTTGTCTTGCTCGACGCCCCCTCTGTCCCCAGACGCAATTGGCGACATCCTGGTCCCTCCTGGGCCACAGCAGCATCCAAAAACGCTAACAGCACGACTTGCAGCTAGCAAGGCTTGTTAGCGGACTTTCGGCGGGAAAACAATTCTGCACGACTCTCCACGGCGTGGTGGATCCATCCTCCAAAGGGGAAGTCTCTAGCCCTTGTCGTTCCTGCAGAATCCTCAGCTTCTACTGTCCAGTAGCAGCTTCTTTGCACCCACAGCTGGCATTTCCTGGGCATCTGCCCATCTCCGACTTGCTTGTGACTTTTGGACTTGGTCCCCTTGTTCCACAGGTACCCACAACTGGAAATCCATCGTTGTTGCATTGCTGGTTTGTGTCTTTCCTGCAGAATTCCCCTATCACGACTTCTTTGTCCTTTGGGGAACTTTAGTGCACTTTGCACTCACTTTTCAGGGTCTTGGGGTGGGCTATTTTTCTAACCCTCACTATTTTCTAATAGTCCCAGCGACCCTCTACAAGGTCACATAGGTTTGGGGTCCATTCGTGGTTCGCATTCCACTTTTGGAGTATATGGTTTGTGTTGCCCCTATCCCTATGTGTCCCCATTGCATCCTATTGTAACTATACATTGTTTGCACTGTTTTCTAAGACTATACTACATATTTTTGGTATTGTGTACATATATCTTGTGTATATTTGCTATCCTCATACTGAGGGTACACTCTGAGGTACTTTGGCATATTGTCATAAAAATAAAGTACCTTTATTTTTAGTATATCTGTGTATTTTGTTTTCTTATGATATTGTGCAAGTGACACTAGTGGTACTGTAGGAGCTTCACTCGTCTCCTAGTTCAGCCTAAGCTGCTCTGCTAAGCTACCATTATCTATCAGCCTATGCTGCTAGACACCCTATACACTAATAAGGGATAACTGGGCCTGGTGCAAGGTGCAAATACCCCTTGTTACCCACTACAAGCCAGTCCAGCCTCCTACAGTGCCCCTAGTAATAGCAGTGGTGGTGGGAGCAAACCTACTAATAGCCAATCCAAGGGAGTAGCTGGGCTCACTTTTGGTAATTTAGTTGGGGTTGGTCTTGTTAGGGAGACCACAGAGGCTGTGTTAGTCTCTGAAGGTGCCATTGATTTGGCCACCTTGGTTGCTTGCCCCCTTAATATGGATAAGTACACGCAACTCCCCCTAATAAATGGTGTTGAGGTTCAGGCCTACAGGGACACAGGTGCCAAAGTTACAATGGTAATAGAGAAACTGGTCCACCCTGAACAACACCTACTTGGTCACCAGTACCAAGTGACTGATGCTCATAACAACACTCTTAGCCACCCCATGGCTGTTGTGAATCTCAACTGGGGGGGGGGGGGTTACTGGTCCAAAGAAAGTTGTGGTTGCCTCAGATTTACCTGTAGACTGTCTACTAGGGAACGATTTAGAGACATCAGCTTGGCCAGAAGTGGAGTTGGAGGCTCATGCAGCAATGCTGGGCATTCCAGGGCATATTTTTGCTTTGACAAGGGCTCAGGCCAAAAAGCAAAAAGGACAGGTGTAGGAGGCTGGACTGGCTTGTAGTGAGTACCAAGGGGTACTTGCACCTTGCACCAGGCCCAGGTATCCCTTATTAGTGTATAGGGTGTCTAGCAGCTTAGGCTGATAGATAATGGTAGCTTAGCAGAGCAGCTTAGGCTGAACTAGGAGACGTGTGAAGCTACTACAGTACCACAAGTGTCACTTGCACAATATCATAAGAAAACACAATACACAGTTATACTAAAAATAAAGGTACTTTATTTTTATGACAATATGCCAAAGTATCTTAGAGTGTACCCTCAGTGAGAGGATAGGAAATATACACAAGATATATGTACATAGTACTAAAAATATGCAGTATAGTCTTAGAAAACAGTGCAAACAATGTATAGTTACAATAGGATGCAATGGGAACACATAGGGATAGGGGCAACACAAACCATATACTCCAAAAGTGGAATGCGAACCACGAATGGACCCCAAACCTATGTGACCTTGTAGAGGGTCGCTGGGACTATTAGAAAATAGTGAGAGTTAGAAAATTAGCCCTCCCCAAGACCCTGAAAAGTGAGTGCAAAGTGCACTAAAGTTCCCCCAAAGACAAAGAAGTCGTGATAGAGGAATAATGCAGGAAAGACACAAACCAATGATGCAACAACTGTGGATTTCCAATCTAGGGTACCTGTGGAACAATGGGACCAAGTCCAAAAGTCACAAGCAAGTCGGAGATGGGCATATGCCCAGGAAATGCCAGCTGTGGGTGCAAAGAAGCTTCTACTGGACAGAAGAAGCTGAGGTTTCTGCAGGAACGAAAAGGGCTAGAGACTTCCCCTTTGGTGGACGGATCCCTCTCGCCGTGGAGAGTCGTGCAGAAGTGTTTTCCCGCCGAAAGAACGCCAACAAGCCTTGCTAGCTGCAAATCGTGCGGTTAGCGTTTTTGGACGCTGCTGTGGCCCAGGAGGGACCAGGAGGTCGCAAATTGGACCAGGAGAGAGAGGGGACGTCGAGCAAGACAAGGAGCTCTCTCTGAAGCAGGTAGCACCCAGAGAAGTGCCAGAAACAGGCACTACGAGGATGCGTGAAACGGTGCTCACCCGAAGTTGCACAAAGGAGTCCCACGTCGCCGGAGACCAACTTAGAAAGTCGTGCAATGCAGGTTAGAGTGCCGTGGACCCAGGCTTGGCTGTGCACAAAGGATTTCCGCCGGAAGTGCACAGGGGCCGGAGAAGTTGCAAAAGTCGCGGTTACCAACAATGCAGTCTGGTGTGGGGAGGCAAGGACTTACCTCCACCAAACTTGGACTGAAGAGTCACTGGACTGTGGGAGTCACTTGGACAGAGTTGCTGGATTCAAGGGACCTCGCTCGTCGTGCTGAGAGGAGACCCAAGGGACCGGTAATGCAGCTTTTTGGTGCCTGCGGTTGCAGGGGGAAGATTCCGTCGACCCACGGGAGATTTCTTCGGAGCTTCTAGTGCAGAGAGGAGGCAGACTACCCCCACAGCATGCACCACCAGGAAAACAGTCGAGAAGGCGGCAGGATCAGCGTTACAGAGTTGCAGTAGTCGTCTTTGCTACTTTGTTGCAGTGTTGCAGGCTTCCAGCGCGGTCAGCAGTCGATTCCTTGGCAGAAGGTGAAGAGAGAGATGCAGAGGAACTCTTATGAGCTCTTGCATTCGTTATGTAAAGTTTCCCCAGAGACAGAGACCCTAAATAGCCAGAAAAGAGGGTTTGGCTACCTAGGAGAGAGGATAGGCTACTAACACCTGAAGGAGCCTATCAGAAGGAGTCTCTGACATCACCTGGTGGCACTGGCCACTCAGAGCAGTCCAGGGTGCCAGCAGCACCTCTGTTTCCAAGATGGCAGAGGTCTGGAGCACACTGGAGGAGCTCTGGACACCTCCCAGGGGAGGTGCAGGTCAGGGGAGTGGTCACTCCCCTTTCCTTTGTCCAGTTTCACGCCAGAGCAGGGCTAAGGGGTCCCTGAACCGGTGTAGACTGGCTTATGCAGAATTGGGCACATCTGTGCCCAAGAAAGCATTTCCAGAGGCTGGGGGAGGCTACCCCTCCCCTGCCTTCACACCATTTTCCAAAGGGAGAGGGTGTAACACCCTCTCTCAGAGGAAGTCCTTTGTTCTGCCATCCTGGGACAAGCCTGGCTTGACCCCAGGGGGGCAGAAACCTGTCTGAGGGGTTGGCAGCAGCAGCAGCTGCAGTGAAACCCCAGAAAAGGCAGTTTGGCAGTACCAGGGTCTGTGCTACAGATCACTGGGATCATGGAATTGTACCAACAATGCCAGGATGGCATAGAGGGGGTAATTCCATGATCTTAGACATGTTACATGGCCATATTCGGAGTTACCATTGTGAAGCTACATATAGGTATTGACCTATATGTAGTGCACGCGTGTAATGGTGTCCCCGCACTCACAAAGTTCAGGGAATTGGCCCTGAACAATGTGGGGGCACCTTGGCTAGTGCCAGGGTGCCCTCACACTAAGTAACTTTGCACCTAACCTTTACCAGGTAAAGGTTAGACATATAGGTGACTAATAAGTTACTTAAGTGCAGTGTAAAATGGCTGTGAAATAACGTGGACGTTATTTCACTCAGGCTGAAGTGGCAGGCCTGTGTAAGAATTGTCAGAGCTCCCCATGGGTGGCAAAAGAAATGCTGCAGCCCATAGGGATCTCCTGGAACCCCAATACCCTGGGTACCTCAGTACCATATACTAGGGAATTATAAGGGTGTTCCAGTAAGCCAATGTAAATTGGTAAAATTGGTCACTAGCCAGTTAGTGACAATTTGAAAGAAATGAGAGAGCATAACCACTGAGGTTCTGGTTAGCAGAGCCTCAGTGAGACAGTTAGGCACCACACAGGGAACACATACATATAGGCCACAAACTTATGAGCACTGGGGTCCTGACTAGCAGGGTCCCAGTGACACATAACAAACATACTGAAAACATAGGGTTTTCACTATGAGCACTGGGCCCTGGCTGGCAGGATCCCAGTGAGACAGTGAAAACACCCTGACATACACTCACAAACAGGCCCAAAGTGGGGGTAACAAGGCTAGAAAGAGGCTACTTTCTCACACAACCCCCCCCCAAACGAAGGACAATAAGGCTAACCTTGGCCAGTTGAGACTTTATTGTCTAAGTGGTGATAAGTAGAGAGTAGCTCTGCAATAGACTGGTTACTCCCTTTATCATCCACTATATGGTTACCTGCCTGTGGGGATGTAAACCACCCTGTTTGAAGTGTTTTAGCTAAGCAACAATGTGAAGATGTATTTTCAGAGTTTCTATCAGTAAGTTTTAGTTTAGAGCAGTGGGAATTGTCCACTGAACCTATTTGTAGTGAAGAAAATGCCACACAGGGATGCTGTCTCAGAAAAGCCATAGCTGGGCAAAAACTTTGTCCATATGGCTGGAAGAGAGAACAGGGATGCTGTTTCTCTTGAGTTGGAGCAGGGCAGGGATGCTGTCCTATGAGCTCCACACTAGGGCAGGGATGCTGTCCTAAGTGTTGTGAGGCAGTGCAGGGTTTCTGCACTAAAGTTTCTCTGGGAGGGTTGGAGGGATGCTCCATGTTAACTAAAATGGTGCTCTTTTTGTCACCAATGTTAGTTATCCCACAGAGAGGTACTTCTACCTCAGGGAGTACAGTTTTGCCAACTGATGACTCCCTTGGAACAGGTGCCACCCCAGGAGAGGTTTCTCCCACCACAGGAATGGTATCCTGAATGGTAGGGTGGTTAGGGGATACTGTGATACCCCTTTTACCTGTTGTTGGAGAGGGATCCTGAGTATTCAGGCCTTCTCTCCTTTGCTTTTTCATTTCAGTAGAAATGAGAGGGAACAATTCCTCTGGGATGCCCAGCATGGCTGCATGGGCATAAAACTCTACATCAGCCCAACCTGAGGCCTCTAGGTCATTACCTAAGAGACAGTCTACAGGTAAGCTAGGTGATACCACCACCTGCTTAGGGCCAGTAACTCCACCCCAACTAAACTGAATTATAGCTAAGGGAAGAAACTTAGTGGAGTTATGGACATCAATAATCTTATACTGTTGTCCAATGATGTGTTGATCAGGGTGCACTAGGTTTTCAGTCACCAAAGTGATACTGGCACCTGTGTCCCTGTAGGCCAAGGCCTCAACACCATTTATTGAAACTGTCTGCCTGTACTTATCCATTGTAAGGGGACAAGCAGCCAGTGTGGCAAGGCCAATGCCACTAGGTGTGACAGAAACTGTCTTGGGACTGACTACCCCAGTTTCTACTATGGACCCATAAGTGAACCCAACTACACCCTTAACTTGACTGTTGCCAGCAGTCCCACCACTAGTACCACTACTGCTAGGGGCACTAGAGCTTGATGTATTAGTGGTGGTAGGCTCAGGGGGTTTACCTGGACAGGACTTATCCCCTGGCCTATGGCCTCTATTTTTACACACAAAGCACCAAGGGTTTTTAAATTGTGTAGGTTGAGAAGAAGAGGAAGAATTTGTTTTATCCCCACCCCCTGAAGAGTGTTTAAGATTTGAAGTGGGATCTTTGGTTTTACCCTTATCCCCATGCTTATCTTGAGATTTTTCACCATCTTTCTTCTTAATGTTCTCTTTGTCACCCCCTGTATGAACTTTTCTGTTCACCCTTGTTCTGACCCATTTGTCTGCCTTCTTTCCCAATTCTTGGGGAGAGATCAGATCAGAGTCCACCAAGTACTGGTGCAACAAATCAGACACACAATTATTAAGAATATGCTCTCTCAGGACCAAGTTATACAGGCTGTCATAATCAGTAACTTTACTGCCATGTAACCACCCCTTCAAGGTCTTCACTGAATGGTCAATGAAATCAACCCAGTCTTGTGAAGACTCCTTTTTGGTCTCTCTGAACTTTATCCTGTATTGTTCAGTGGTTAAGCCATAACCATCCAGGAGTGCATTCTTAAGTACTGTATGTAGGAGGCTGGACTGGCTTGTAGTGAGTACCAAGGGGTACTTGCACCTTGCACCAGGCCCAGTTATCCCTTATTAGTGTATAGGGTGTCTAGCAGCTTAGGCTGATAGATAATGGTAGCTTAGCAGAGCAGCTTAGGCTGAACTAGGAGACGTGTGAAGCTACTACAGTACCACTTAGTGTCATATGCACAATATCATAAGAAAACACAATACACAGTTATACTAAAAATAAAGGTACTTTATTTTTATGACAATATGCCAAAGTATCTTAGAGTGTACCCTCAGTGAGAGGATAGGAAATATACACAAGATATATATACACAATAGCAAAAATATGCAGTATAGTCTTAGAAAACAGTGCAAACAATGTATAGTTACAATAGGATGCAATGGGGAAACATAGGGATAGGGGCAACACAAACCATATACTCCAAAAGTGGAATGTGAACCACGAATGGACCCCAAACCTATGTGACCTTGTAGAGGGTCGCTGGGACTATTAGAAAATAGTGAGAGTTAGACAAATAACCCTCCCCAAGACCCTGAAAAGTGAGTGCAAAGTGCACTAAAGTTCCCCTAAGGACAAAAGAGTCGTGTTAGAGGAATAATGCAGGAAAGACACAAACCAGCAATGCAACAACTGTGGATTTCCAATCTAGGGTACCTGTGGAACAAGGGGACCAAGTCCAAAAGTCACAAGCAAGTCGGAGATGGGCAGATGCCCAGGAAATGCCAGCTGCGGGTGCAAAGAAGCTTCGACTGGACAGAAGAAGCTGAGGTTTCTGCAGGAACGAAAAGGGCTAGAGACTTCCCCTTTGGTGGACGGATCCCTCTCGCCTTGGAGAGTCGTGCAGAAGTGTTTTCCCGCCGGAAGGACGCCAACAAGCCTTGCTAGACGCAAATCGTGCGTTTGGCGTTTTTGGATGCTGCCGGGGCCCAGGAGGGACCAGGAGGTCGCAAATTGGACCTGAAGAGAGAGGGGACGTCGAGCAAGACAAAGAGCCCTCACTGAAGCAGGTAGCCCCCGGAGAAGTGCCAGAAACAGGCACTACGAGGATGCGTGAAACGGTGCTCGCCGAAGTTGCACAAAGGAGTCCCACGTCGCCGGAGACCAACTTAGAAAGTCGTGCAATGCAGGTTAGAGTGCCGTGGACCCAGGCTTGGCTGTGCACGAAGGATTTCCGCCGGAAGTGCACAGGGGCCGGAGTAGCTGCAAAGTCGCGGTTCCCAGCAATGCAGCCCAGCGAGGTGAGGCAAGGACTTACCTCCACCAAACTTGGACTGAAGAGTCACTGGACTGTGGGGGTCACTTGGACAGAGTTGCTGGATTCGAGGGACCTCGCTCGTCGTGCTGAGAGGAGACCCAAGGGACCGGTAATGCAGCTTTTTGGTGCCTGCGGTTGCAGCGGGAAGATTCCGTCGACCCACGGGAGATTTCTTCGGAGCTTCTGGTGCAGAGAGGAGGCAGGCTACCCCCACAGCATGCACAAGCAGGAAAACAGTCGAGAAGGCGGCAGGATCAGCGTTACAGAGTTGCAGTAGTCGTCTTTGCTACTATGTTGCAGGTTTGCAGGTTTCCAGCGCGGTCAGCAGTCGTTTCCTTATCAGAAGGTGAAGAGGGAGATGCAGAGGAACTCGGATGAGCTCTTGCATTCGTTATCTGAAGTTTCCCCAGAGACAGAGACCCTAAATAGCCAGAAAAGAGGGTTTGGCTACCTAGGAGAGAGGATAGGCTACTAACACCTGAAGGAGCCTATCAGCAGGAGTCTCTGACATCACCTGGTGGCACTGGCCACTCAGAGCAGTCCAGTGTGCCAGCAGCACCTCTGTTTCCAAGATGGCAGAGGTCTGGAGCACACTGGAGGAGCTCTGGACACCTCCCAGGGGAGGTGCAGGTCAGGGGAGTGGTCACTCCCCTTTCCTTTGTCCAGTTTCGCGCCAGAGCAGGGGCTAAGGGGTCCCTGAACCGGTGTAGACTGGCTTATGCAGAATTGGGCACCTCTGTGCCCAACAAAGCATTTCCAGAGGCTGGGGGAGGCTACTCCTCCCCTGCCTTCACACCATTTTCCAAAGGGAGAGGGTGTCACACCCTCTCTCAGAGGAAGTTCTTTGTTCTGCCATCCTGGGCCAGGCCTGGCTGGACCCCAGGAGGGCAGCTGCCTGTCTGAGGGGTTGGCAGCAGCAGCAGCTGCAGTGAAACCCCAGGAAGGGCAGTTTGGCAGTACCAGGGTCTGTGCTACAGACCACTGGGATCATGGGATTGTGCCAACTATGCCAGGATGGCATAGAGGGGGCAATTCCATGATCATAGACATGTTACATGGCCATATTCGGAGTTACCATTGTGAAGCTACATATAGGTAGTGACCTATATGTAGTGCACGCGTGTAATGGTGTCCCCGTACTCACAAAGTTCAGGGAATTGGCTCTGAACAATGTGGGGGCACCTTGGCTAGTGCCAGGGTGCCCTCACACTAAGTAACTTTGCACCTAACCTTTACCAGGTAAAGGTTAGACATATAGGTGACTTATAAGTTACTTAAGTGCAGTGTAAAATGGCTGTGAAATAACGTGGACGTTATTTCACTCAGGCTGCAGTGGCAGGCCTGTGTAAGAATTGTCAGAGCTCCCTATGGGTGGCAAAAGAAATGCTGCAGCCCATAGGGATCTCCTGGAACCCCAATACCCTGGGTACCTCAGTACCATATACTAGGGAATTATAAGGGTGTTCCAGTAAGCCAATGTAAATTGGTAAAATTGGTCACTAGCCTGTTAGTGACAATTTGAAAGTAATGAGAGAGCATAACCACTGAGGTTCTGGTTAGCAGAGCCTCAGTGAGACAGTTAGGCACCACACAGGGAACATATACATGCACACCTATGAGCACTGGGGCCCTGTGTGACAGGGTCCCAGTGACACATACATATAGGCCACAAACCTATGAGCACTGGGGTCCTGACCAGCAGGATCCCAGTGACACATAACAAACATACTGAAAACATAGAGTTTTCACTATGAGCACTGAGGCCTGGCTATCAGGATCCCAGTGAGACAGTGAAAACAGTGACAAACACCCTGACATACACTCACAAACAGGCCAAAAGTGGGGGTAACAAGGCTAGAAAGAGGCTACCTTCTCACACAACCCCCCCCCAAACGAAGGACAATAAGGCTAACCTTGGCCAGTTGAGACTTTATTGTCTAAGTGGTGATAAGTAGAGAGTAGCTCTGCAATAGACTGGTTACTCCCTTTATCATCCACTATATGGTTACTTCCCTGTGGGGATGTAAACCACCCTGTTTGAAGTTTTTTAGCTAAGCAACAATGTGAAGATGTATTTTCAGAGTTTCTATCAGTACGTTTTAGTTTAGAGCAGTGGGAATTGTCCACTGAACCTATTTGTAGTGATGGAAATGCCAGACAGGGATGCTGTCTCAATAAAGCCATAGCTGGGCAAAAACGTTGTCCATTTGGCTGGAAGAGAGAACAGGGATGCTGTTTCTCTTGAGTTGGAGCAGGGCAGGGATGCTGTCCTATGAGCTCCACACTAGGGCAGGGATGCTGTCCTAAGTGTTGTGAGGCAGTGCAGGGTTTCTGCACTAAAGTTTCTCTGGGAGGGTTGGAGGGATGCTCCATGTTAACTAAAATGGTGCTCTTTTTGTCACCAATGTTAGTTATCCCACAGAGAGATACTTCTACCTCAGGGAGTCCAGCTTTGCCAGCTGATGATTCCCTTGGAACAGGTGCCACCCCAGGAGAGGTTTCTCCCACCACAGGAATGGTGTCCTGAATGGTAGGGTGGTTAGGGGATACTGTGATACCCTTTTTACCTGTTGATGGAGAGGGATCCTGAGTTTTCAGGCCTTCTCTCCTTTGCTTTTTCATTTCACTTGAAATGAGAGGGAACAATTCCTCAGGGATGCCTAGCATGGCTGCATGGGCATAAAACTCTACATCAGCCCAACCTGAGGCCTCTAGGTCATTACCTAAGAGACAATCTACAGGTAAGCTAGGTGATACCACCACCTGCTTAGGGCCAGTAACTCCACCCCAACTAAACTGAATTATAGCTAAGGGAAGAAACTTAGTGGAGTTATGGACATCAATAATCTTATACTGTTGTCCAATGATGTGTTGTTCAGGAGCCACTAGGTTTTCAGTCACCAAAGTGAAACTGGCACCTGTGTCCCTGTAGGCCAAGGCCTCAACACCATTTATTGAAACTGTCTGCCTGTACTTATCCATTGTAAGGGGACAAGCAGCCAGTGTGGCAAGGCCAATGCCACTAGGTGTGACAGAAACTGTCTTGGGACTGATTACCCCAGTTTCTACTATGGACCCAAAAGTGAACCCAACTACACCCTTTGCTTGACTGTTGCCAGCAGTCCCACCACTAGTACCACTACTGCTAGGGGCACTAGAGCTTGATGTATTAGTGGTGGTAGGCCCAGGGGGTTTACCTGGACAGGAATTATCCCCTGGCCTATGGCCTCTATTTTTACACACAAAGCACCAAGGCTTTTTAAATTGTGTAGGTTGAGAAGAAGAGGAAGAATTAGTTTTATCTCCACCCTCTGAAGAGTGTTTTAGATTTGAAGTGGAATCTTTGGTTTTACCCTTATCCCCATGCTTATCTTGAGATTTTTCACCATCTTTCTCTGAAGGCTTACCATTCTTCTTCTTGCCCTCTTTGTCACCCCCTGTATTAACTTTTCTGTTCACTCTTGTTCTGACCCATTTGTCTGCCTTCTTTCCCAATTCTTGGGGAGAGGTCAGATCAGAGTCTACCAAGTACTGGTGCAACAAATCTGACACACAATTATTAAGTATATGCTCTCTCAGGATTGTGTTATACAGGCTTTCATAATCAGTAACTTTACTGCCATGTAACCACCCCTCCAAGGCCTTCACTGAATGGTCAATGAAATCAACCCAGTCTTGTGAAGACTCCTTTTTGGTCTCTCTGAACTTTATCCTGTATTGTTCAGTGGTTAAGCCATAACCATCCAGGAGTGCATTCTTAAGAACTTGGAAATTATTAGCATCATTTTCTTTCACAGTAAGGAGCCTATCCCTACCTTTTCCACTAAATGATAGCCATAGGATAGCAGCCCACTGCCTTTGAGGGACATCCTGTACAACACAGGCCCTCTCAAGTGCAGCAAACCACTTGTTAATGTCATCCCCCTCCTTATAAGGGGGAACTATCTTGTGCAGATTCCTGGAATCATGCTCTTTTGCAGGATGACTATGGGGAATACTGCTGCTGCCACCATGGGTTTCTAAACCCAACTTCTGTCTTTCCTTCTCTAGTTCAAAAGACTGTCTATCCAAATCCAGCTGTTGCTTTTTAATCTTCAGTCTGGTTTGTTCCACCCTCAACTTATTGAGTTCCCTCTCTAACATTCTGTCATCAGGGTTGGTGGGAGGGACATTCCTAGATACAGAGGTATGATGGGAATGAACAGAAGGAGACCTGTCCCTTACAGAAGCCACCCTAACAGCTTGGTTAACAGAAACATTACTACCAGTATGGTGAGAACAAATGCTTTTGCTATGATGTGAGACAACACTATTTGTATGGTGTGGCTCATCATCATTACCAACTATGCTAGACTGTCTAGTAATGGGCAGGCTAGGAAGTTTCTTTCCTGAATCTTTTCCTGGGGGAGTCCCTGAATCAGATTGAGAACTATTAGGTACTTTTTCAACAGATGAGGCACCTATGGCCTTATCCTGTTCTCTAAGCATGTTAAGTAACAGTTCCAAGGAAGGATTCTTCCCTACACTCAAACCTCTCTCTATACAGAGACTCCTTGCTCTTTTCCAGCTAAGGTTGTCATATGCAAGTTTGGACAGATCAACATTTTGGCCTGTGCCAGACATTTTTAGAGAGAGTAAAAGTGATAGTAAAAGATAAAAAGTTTGGCAGAGCTTTTAGAAAGACAGAGAAAAAAAACTTTTTAAACTTTTTAGAACTTTTAGAAAGTTAGAAGTACTTTTCAGCACTTAGAAAAGAGTGAAAAGAGGAAATGCACAACTTTTTGGCTATGTGTATATACACTGACCTTGTTTTGTATATTTTTCTCTTATGAAAAGTACAATGACAAGAGTGGTAAGTAGTCTCAAGCACTTATCCCACCACTGCACAACCAATGTAGGAGGCTGGACTGGCTTGTAGTGAGTACCAAGGGGTACTTGCACCTTGCACCAGGCCCAGTTATCCCTTATTAGTGTATAGGGTGTCTAGCAGCTTAGGCTGATAGATAATGGTAGCTTAGCAGAGCAGCTTAGGCTGAACCAGGAGACGTGTGAAGCTACTACAGTACCACTTAGTGTCATATGCACAATATCATAAGAAAACACAATACACAGTTATACTAAAAATAAAGGTACTTTATTTTTATGACAATATGCCAAAGTATCTTAGAGTGTACCCTCAGTGAGAGGATAGGAAATATACACAAGATATATATACACAATAGCAAAAATATGCAGTATAGTCTTAGAAAACAGTGCAAACAATGTATAGTTACAATAGGATGCAATGGGGACACAGAGGGATAGGGGCAACACAAACCATATACTCCAAAAGTGGAATGCGAACCACGAATGGACCCCAAACCTATGTGACCTTGTAGAGGGTCGCTGGGACTATTAGAAAATAGTGAGAGTTAGACAAATAACCCTCCCCAAGACCCTGAAAAGTGAGTGCAAAGTGCACTAAAGTTCCCCTAAGGACAAAAGAGTCGTGTTAGAGGAATAATGCAGGAAAGACACAAACCAGCAATGCAACAACTGTGGATTTCCAATCTAGGGTACCTGTGGAACAAGGGGACCAAGTCCAAAAGTCACAAGCAAGTCGGAGATGGGCAGATGCCCAGGAAATGCCAGCTGCGGGTGCAAAGAAGCTTCGACTGGACAGAAGAAGCTGAGGTTTCAGCAGGAACGAAAAGGGCTAGAGACTTCCCCTTTGGTGGACGGATCCCTCTCGCCTTGGAGAGTCGTGCAGAAGTGTTTTCCCGCCGGAAGGACGCCAACAAGCCTTGCTAGACGCAAATCGTGCGTTTGGCGTTTTTGGACGCTGCCGGGGCCCAAGAGGGACCAGGAGGTCGCAAATTGGACCTGAAGAGAGAGAGGACGTCGAGCAAGACAAAGAGCCCTCACTGAAGCATGTAGCACCCGGAGAAGTGCCAGAAACAGGCACTACGAGGATGCGTGAAATGGTGCTCGCCGAAGTTGCACAAAGGAGTCCCACGTCGCCGGAGACCAACTTAGAAAGTCGTGCAATGCAGGTTAGAGTGCCGTGGACCCAGGCTTGGCTGTGCACGAAGGATTTCCGCCGGAAGTGCACAGGGGCCGGAGTAGCTGCAAAGTTGCGGTTGACAGCAATGCAGCCCAGCGAGGTGAGGCAAGGACTTACCTCCACCAAACTTGGACTGAAGAGTCACTGGACTGTGGGGGTCACTTGGACAGAGTTGCTGGATTCGAGGGACCTCGCTCGTCGTGCTGAGAGGAGACCCAAGGGACCGGTAATGCAGCTTTTTGGTGCCTGCGGTTGCAGGGGGAAGATTCCGTCGACCCACGGGAGATTTCTTCGGAGCTTCTGGTGCAGAGAGGAGGCAGGCTACCCCCACAGCATGCACAAGCAGGAAAACAGTCGAGAAGGCGGCAGGATCAGCGTTACAGAGTTGCAGTAGTCGTCTTTGCTACTATGTTGCAGGTTTGCAGGCTTCCAGCGCGGTCAGCAGTCGTTTCCTTATCAGAAGGTGAAGAGGGAGATGCAGAGGAACTCGGATGAGCTCTTGCATTCGTTATCTGAAGTTTCCCCAGAGACAGAGACCCTAAATAGCCAGAAAAGAGGGTTTGGCTACCTAGGAGAGAGGATAGGCTACTAACACCTGAAGGAGCCTATCAGCTGGAGTCTCTGACGTCACCTGGTGGCACTGGCCACTCAGAGCAGTCCAGTGTGCCAGCAGCACCTCTGTTTCCAAGATGGCAGAGGTCTGCAGCACACTGGAGGAGCTCTGGACACCTCCCAGGGGAGGTGCAGGTCAGGGGAGTGGTCACTCCCCTTTCCTTTGTCCAGTTTCGCGCCAGAGCAGGGGCTAAGGGGTCCCTGAACCGGTGTAGACTGGCTTATGCAGAATTGGGCACCTCTGTGCCCAACAAAGCATTTCCAGAGGCTGGGGGAGGCTACTCCTCCCCTGCCTTCACACCATTTTCCAAAGGGAGAGGGTGTCACACCCTCTCTCAGAGGAAGTTCTTTGTTCTGCCATCCTGGGCCAGGCCTGGCTGGACCCCAGGAGGGCAGCTGCCTGTCTGAGGGGTTGGCAGCAGCAGCAGCTGCAGTGAAACCCCAGGAAGGGCAGTTTGGCAGTACCAGGGTCTGTGCTACAGACCACTGGGATCATGGGATTGTGCCAACTATGCCAGGATGGCATAGAGGGGGCAATTCCATGATCATAGACATGTTACATGGCCATATTCGGAGTTACCATTGTGAAGCTACATATAGGTAGTGACCTATATGTAGTGCACGCGTGTAATGGTGTCCCCGTACTCACAAAGTTCAGGGAATTGGCTCTGAACAATGTGGGGGCACCTTGGCTAGTGCCAGGGTGCCCTCACACTAAGTAACTTTGCACCTAACCTTTATCAGGTAAAGGTTAGACATATAGGTGACTTATAAGTTACTTAAGTGCAGTGTAAAATGGCTGTGAAATAACGTGGACGTTATTTCACTCAGGCTGCAGTGGCAGGCCTGTGTAAGAATTGTCAGAGCTCCCTATGGGTGGCAAAAGAAATGCTGCAGCCCATAGGGATCTCCTGGAACCCCAATACCCTGGGTACCTCAGTACCATATACTAGGGAATTATAAGGGTGTTCCAGTAAGCCAATGTAAATTGGTAAAATTGGTCACTAGCCTGTTAGTGACAATTTGAAAGTAATGAGAGAGCATAACCACTGAGGTTCTGGTTAGCAGAGCCTCAGTGAGACAGTTAGGCACCACACAGGGAACATATACATGCACACCTATGAGCACTGGGGCCCTGTGTGACAGGGTCCCAGTGACACATACATATAGGCCACAAACCTATGAGCACTGGGGTCCTGACCAGCAGGATCCGAGTGACACATAACAAACATACTGAAAACATAGGCCCTCATTCCGACTTTGACCGGCGGCGGTCGCCGCCGGCCTGTCGGGGGCCGCCAGAATACCGCTGCGCGGTCAAAAGACCGCCGCGGTAATTCTGACTTTCCCGCTGGGCTGGCGGGCGGCCGCCTTCAGGCCGCCCGCCAGCCCAGCGGGAAAGATGCTTCCACGATGAAGCCGGCTCGGAATCGAGCCGGCGGAGTGGAAGCTGTGCGACGGGTGCAGTGGCACCCGTCGCGTATTTCACTGTCTGCCAAGCAGACAGTGAAATACTTGTAGGGACCCTCTTACGGGGGCCCCTGCAATGCCCATGCCAGTGGCATGGGCACTGCAGGGGCCCCCAGGGGCCCCGCGACCCCCCCCCTACCGCCATCCGGTTCCCGGCGGTCGGACTGCCGGGATCTGGATGGCGGTAGGGGGGGGTCGGAATCCCCTCGGCGGCGCAGCAAGCTGCGCCGCCTTGGAGGATTCAATGGGGCGGCGGTACACTGGCGGGAGACCGCCAGTGTTGCCGGTCCGACCGCGGCTTTACCGCCGCGGTCGGAATCCCCATTGGAGCACCGCCGGCCTGTCGGCGGTGCTCCCGCGGTCCTCCGCCCTGGCGGTCTTTGACCGCCAGGGTCAGAATGACCGCCATAGTGTTTTCACTATGAGCACTGAGGCCTGGCTATCAGGATCCCAGTGAGACAGTGAAAACAGTGACAAACACCCTGACATACACTCACAAACAGGCCAAAAGTGGGGGTAACAAGGCTAGAAAGAGGCTACCTTCTCACACTGTAAAATTATTGGCATCACTTTCTTTCACAGTAAGGAGCCTATCCCTACCTTTTCCACTAAATGATAGCCATAGGATAGCAGCCCACTGCCTTTGAGGGACATCCTCTACAACACAGGCCCTCTCAAGTGCAGCAAACCACTTGTTAATGTCATACCCCTCCTTATAAGGGGGAACTATCTTGTGCAGATTCCTGGAATCATGCTCTTTTACAGGATGACTATGGGGAATACTGCTGCTGCCACCATGGGTTTCTAAACCCAACTTCTGTCTTTCCTTCTCTATTTCTAAAGACTGTCTATCCAAATCCAGCTGTTGCTTTTTAAGCTTCAGTCTGGTTTGTTCCACCCTCAACTTATTGAGTTCCCTTTCTAACAATCTGTCATCACGGCTGGTGGGAGGGACATTTCTAGATACAGAGGTATGATGGGAATGAACAGAAGGAGACCTGTCCCTTACAGAGGCCACCATAACAGCTTGGCTGACAGTGTAATGTGTGAGCACATCATCTGTATGATGTGACTCCACTTCAGTACCAACTATGCTAGACTGTCTAGTAATGGGCAGGCTAAGAAGTTTCTCTCCTGAACCTTTTCCTTGGGGAGTCCCTGGATCAGATTGAGAACCATTAGCTACTTTTTCAACAAATGGGGCACTTATAGCCTTATCTTGTTCTCTAAGCATGTTAATTAACAGTTCCAAGGAAGGATTCTCTCCTACACTCAAACCTCTCTCTATGCAGAGACTCCTTGCTCCTTTCCAGCTAAGGTGATCATATGCAAGTTTGGACAGATCAACATTTTGGCCTGTGCCAGACATTTTTAGAGAGAGTTAAAGTGATAGAAAAAGAGAAAACAGTTTTCAGAACTTTTTAGAAAGACAGAAAAAAAAAACTTTTTAAACTTTTAAGAACTTTTTGAAAGTTTAGAAGTACTTTTCAGCACTTTAGAAAAGAGTGAAAAGAGGAAATGCAAAACTTTTTATCTATGTGTACACACACTGAACTTGTTTTGTATATTTTTCTCTTATGAAAAGTACAATGACAAGAGTGGTAAGTAGTCTCAGAGCACTTATCCCACCGCTGCACAACCAATGTAGGAGGCTGGACTGGCTTGTAGTGAGTACCAAGGGATACTTGCACCTTGCACCAGGCCCAGGTATCCCTTATTAGTGTATAGGGTGTCTAGCAGCTTAGGCTGATAGATAATGGTAGCTTAGCAGAGCAGCTTAGGCTGAACTAGGAGACGTGTGAAGCTACTACAGTACCACAAGTGTCACTTGCACAATATCAGAAGAAAACACAATACACAGTTATACTAAAAATAAAGGTACTTTATTTTTATGACAATATGCCAAAGTATCTTAGAGTGTACCCTCAGTGAGAGGATAGGAAATATACACAAGATATATGTACATAGTACTAAAAATATGCAGTATAGTCTTAGAAAACAGTGCAAACAATGTATAGTTACAATAGGATGCAATGGGAACACATAGGGATAGGGGCAACACAAACCATATACTCCAAAAGTGGAATGCGAACCACGAATGGACCCCAAAACTATGTGACCTTGTAGAGGGTCGCTGGGACTATTAGAAAATAGTGAGAGTTAGAAAAATAGCCCTCCCCAAGACCCTGAAAAGTGAGTGCAAAGTGCACTAAAGTTCCCCCAAAGACAAAGAAGTCGTGATAGAGGAATAATGCAGGAAAGACACAAACCAACAATGCAACAACTGTGGATTTCCAATCTAGGGTACCTGTGGAATAAGGGGACCAAGTCCAAAAATCACAAGCAAGTCGGAGATGGGCATATGCCCAGGAAATGCCAGCTGTGGATGCAAAGAAGCTTCTACTGGACAGAAGAAGCTGAGGTTTCTGCAGGAACGAAAAGGGCTAGAGACTTCCCCTTTGGTGGACGGATCCCTCTCGCCGTGGAGAGTCGTGCAGAATTGTTTTCCCGCCTAAAGAACGCCAACAAGCCTTGCTAGCTGCAAATCGTGCGGTTAGCGTTTTTGGACACTGCTGTGGCCCAGGAGGGACCAGGAGGTCGCAAATTGGACCAGGAGAGAGAGATGACGTCGAGCAAGACAAGGAGCCCTCTCTGAAGCAGGTAGCACCCGGAGAAGTGCCAGAAACAGGCACTACGAGGATGCGTGAAACGGTACTCACCCGAAGTTACACAAAGGAGTCCCACGTCGCCGGAGACCAACTTAGAAAGTCGTGCAATGCAGGTTAGAGTGCCGTGGACCCAGGCTTGGCTGTGCACAAAGGATTTCCGCCGGAAGTGCACAGGGGCCGGAGAAGTTGCAAAAGTCGCGGTTACCAACAATGCAGTCTGGCGTGGGGAGGCAAGGACTTACCTCCACCAAACTTGGACTGAAGAGTCACTGGACTGTGGGAGTCACTTGGACAGAGTTGCTGGATTCAAGGGACCTCGCTCGTCGTGCTGAGAGGAGACCCAAGGGACCGGTAATGCAGCTTTTTGGTGCCTGCGGTTGCACGGGGAAGATTCCGTCGACCCACGGGAGATTTCTTCGGAGCTTCTAGTGCAGAGAGGAGGCAGACTACCCCCACAGCATGCACCACCAGGAAAACAGTCGAGAAGGCGGCAGGATCAGCGTTACAGAGTTGCAGTAGTCGTCTTTGCTACTTTGTTGCAGTGTTGCAGGCTTCCAGCGCGGTCAGCAGTCGATTCCTTGGCAGAAGGTGAAGAGAGAGATGCAGAGGAACTCTGATGAGCTCTTGCATTCGTTATCTAAAGTTTCCCCAGAGACAGAGACCCTAAATAGCCAGAAAAGAGGGTTTGGCTACCTAGGGAGAGAGGATAGGCTACTAACACCTGAAGGAGCCTATCAGCAGGAGTCTCTGACGTCACCTGGTGGCACTGGCCACTCAGAGCAGTCCAGTGTGCCAGCAGCACCTCTGTTTCCAAGATGGCAGAGGTCTGGAGCACACTGGAGGAGCTCTGGACACCTCCCAGGGGAGGTGCAGGTCAGGGGAGTGGTCACTCCCCTTTCCTTTGTCCAGTTTCGCGCCAGAGCAGGGCTAAGGGGTCCCTGAACCGGTGTAGACTGGCTTATGCAGAATTGGGCACATCTGTGCCCAAGAAAGCATTTCCAGAGGCTGGGGGAGGCTACCCCTCCCCTGCCTTCACACCATTTTCCAAAGGGAGAGGGTGTAACACCCTCTCTCAGAGGAAGTCCTTTGTTCTGCCATCCTGGGACAAGCCTGGCTTGACCCCAGGGGGGCAGAAACCTGTCTGAGGGGTTGGCAGCAGCAGCAGCTGCAGTGAAACCCCAGAAAAGGCAGTTTGGCAGTACCAGGGTCTGTGCTACAGATCACTGGGATCATGGAATTGTACCAACAATGCCAGGATGGCATAGAGGAGGTAATTCCATGATCTTAGACATGTTACATGGCCATATTCGGAGTTACCATTGTGAAGCTACATATAGGTATTGACCTATATGTAGTGCACACGTGTAATGGTGTCCCCGCACTCACAAAGTTCAGGGAATTGGCCCTGAACAATGTGGGGGCACCTTGGCTAGTGCCAGGGTGCCCTCACACTAAGTAACTTTGCACCTAACCTTTACCAGGTAAAGGTTAGACATATAGGTGACTTATAAGTTACTTAAGTGCAGTGTAAAATGGCTGTGAAATAACGTGGACGTTATTTCACTCAGGCTGCAGTGGCAGGCCTGTGTAAGAATTGTCAGAGCTCCCTATGGGTGGCAAAAAAAATGCTGCAGCCCATAGGGATCTCCTGGAAACCCAATACCCTGGGTACCTCAGTACCATATACTAGGGAATTATAAGGGTGTTCCAGTAAGCCAATGTAAATTGGTAAAATTGGTCACTAGCCTGTTAGTGACAATTTGAAAGAAATGAGAGAGCATAACCACTGAGGTTCTGGTTAGCAGAGCCTCAGTGAGACAGTTAGGCACCACACAGGGAACACATACATATAGGCCACAAACCTATGAGCACTGGGGTCCTGACTAGCAGGGTCCCAGTGACACATAACAAACATACTCAAAACATAGGGTTTTCACTATGAGCACTGGACCCTGGCTGGCAGGATCCCAGTGAGACAGTGAAAACACCCTGACATATACTCACAAACAGGCACAAAGTGGGGGTAACAAGGCTAGAAAGAGGCTACTTTCTCACAACAGGGTGACTTGGATCCTGGAACAATGGACCAAGTGCTCCCTAAATCTAGGGTTAGTAAAGGTAAAACACTACCTACTATCCCTCCCTCTACAGTGGATTCTACTTCTGAGGAAGAGGAATTTCCACCCTGTGCAGAACCTACACCAGAGGAGCTGGAAGCAGATACTACTGAGCTTTTGGGTGCAGAGGGGCCTGCCAGGAAGGAGCTGAGTGTGGCACAGCAGACCTGTCCCACACTAGAGGGTCTAAGACAGCAAGCTGTCAAACAGCAAAATGGGGATGTCAGTGACTCTCACAGAGTTTACTGGGAGGACAACCTCTTGTATACTGAGGCAAGGGACCCTAAACCTGGAGCAGCCAGGAGATTGGCCATTCCCTTGCAATACAGAGAGTTCCTCCTAACTCTAGCCCACGACATTCCCTTGGCTGGACATTTGGGACAAATGAAAACTTGGGACAGGCTTGTTCCCTTGTTTCATTGGCCAAGAATGTCAGAGGACACAAAGGAATTTTGTAAGTCCTGTGTCACCTGTCAAGCCAGTGGCAAAACAGGTGGCACCCCAAAGGCACACCTTATTCCACTGCCTGTGGTTGGGGTTCCCTTTGAAAGGGTAGGGGTTGACATAGTTGCCCCCCTTGACCCTCCTACTGCTTCAGGCAATAGGTTTGTCTTGGTGGTAGTGGACCATGCCACCAGATATCCTGAAGCAATTCCTCTAAGGACCACTACAGCTCCTGCAGTGGCAAAGGCCCTCCTGGGAATCTTTTCCAGGGAGGGCTTCCCAAAAGAGGTGGTATCAGACAGGGGAAGCAATTTCATGTCTGCTTACTTAAAGGCCATGTGGAAGGAATGTGGTGTAACATACAAGTTCACCACACCCTATCATCCACAAACAAATGGACTGGTTGAGAGGTTTAATAAAACTCTCAAAGGAATGATAATGGGACTCCCTGAAAAACTCCGGAGGAGTTGGGATGTCCTGTTACCTTGCCTCCTTTTTGCTTACAGGGAGGTACCCCAAAAAGGAGTGGGCTTCAGCCCCTTTGAACTCCTCTTTGGACACCCTGTAAGAGGTCCTCTAACACTTGCGAAGGAGGGTTGGGAACAACCTTTAAAAGCTCCTAAGCAAGACATAGTGGACTATGTACTTGGCCTAAGATCTAGGATGGCTGAGTACATGAAAAAGCCCAGTAAAAACCTTCAGGCCAGCCAAGAGCTCCAAAAGCAATGACATGACCAGAAGGCTGTTCTGATTCAGTACCAACCAGGGCAGAAAGTGTGGGTCTTGGAGCCTGTGGCCCCAAGAGCACTCCAAGACAAATGGAGTGGACCCCACATTATTGTTGATAAAAAGGGAGAAGTCACCACTTGGTTGACTTGGGCACTGCCAGGAGTGCCCTTAGGGTGCTCCATGTCAATCGCCTGAAACCCTACTATGACAGGGCTGATCTCACCCTGCTCATGGCAACAGATGAAGGACAGGAAGAAGAGAGTGACCCTCTCCCTGATCTCTTCTCTTCCACAGAACAAGATGCTCTAGTGGAAGGTGTACTTTTGGCAGATTGTCTTACTGGTGAGCAGAAAGACCACTGCATAAATCTCCTGGGTCAGTTTTCTGAACTCTTTTCTACTGTGCCAAGCACCACTTCTTGGTGTGAGCTCACTATAGATACTGGAGACAGCTTGCCTGTCAAAAGTAAGATCTATAGGCAGCCTGTCCATGTCAGAGACTGCATAAAACAAGAGGTTCAGAAAATGCTTGAACTGGGAGTGGTTGAGCACTCTGAAAGTCCATGGGCTCTCCTGTGGTACTTGTACCAAAGCCTCATTCCAAAGATGGGAAAAGGGAAATTAGATTTTGTGTTGACTACAGAGGTCTCAACCAGGTAACTAAAACTGATGCTCACCCTATACCCAGGGCAGATGCGCTAATAGATACATTGGCATCTGCCAAGTATCTAAGCACCTTTGATTTGACTGCAGGGTATTGGCAGATCAAGTTATCAGAGGATGCAAAAGCAAAAACTGCATTTTCTACCATTGGAGGGCACTACCAATTCACAGTAATGCCCTTTGGTTTGAAAAATGCACCTGCCACTTTTCAGAGGTTGGTGAATACAGTTCTGCAAGGGTTGGGGGCTTTTAGTGCAGCATATCTAGATGATATAGCTGTATTTAGCTCCACCTGGGATAATCACCTGGTCCACCTGTGGAAAGTTTTGGAGGCCCTGCAAAAGGCAGGCCTCATTATCAAGGCTTCAAAGTGCCAGATAGGGCAGGGGAAAGTGGTTTGTCTGGGACACCTGGTAGGTGGAGAACAGATTGCACCACTTCAGGGGAAAATCCAAACTATCATAGATTGTGTTCCCCCTATAACTCAGACTCAGTTGAGAGCCTTCTTAGGCCTCACTGGGTACTACAGGAGGTTCATAAAGAGCTATGGCTCCATAGCAGCCACTCTTAATGACCTCACTTCAAAGAAGATGCCTAAAAAGGTATTGTTAACAGCTAACTGTCAGAAAGCTTTTGAGGAGCTGAAGCAGGCCATGTGCTCTGCACCTGTCCTTATAAAGACCCTGTTACTCCCAAAAATTAATTGTCCAAACCGATGCATCTGAATTAGGGGTAGGGGCAGTCTTATCACAACTTAATTCTGCGGGCCAGGATCAACCTGTTGCTTTTATCAGCAGGAGGTTGACCACTAGAGAAAAGCGTTGGTCTGCCATAGAGAGGGAGGCCTTTGCTGAGGTCTGGGCACTGAAGAAGTTTAGGCCATACCTGTTTGGCACTCACTTCTTTGTTCAGACAGACCACAAACCTCTACTTTGGCTAAAACAAATGAAAGGTGAAAACCCTGAATTGTTGAGGTGGTCCATATCCCTGAAGACTCATCAGGTCATGGCTAGTCTTATTGTCCTTCGTTTGGGGGGGGGGTTGTGTAGGAAAGTACCATCTTGCCTGGCATGTTACCCCCATATTTCACTGTATATATGTTGTTTTAGTTGTATGTGTCACTGGGACCCTGCCAGCCAGGGCCCCAGTGCTCATAAGTGTGCCCTGTATGTGTTACCTGTGTTATGACTAACTGTCTCACTGAGGCTCTGCTAACCAGAACCTCAGTGGTTATGCTCTCTCATTTCTCTCCAAATTGTCACTAACAGGCTAGTGACCAATTTCACCAATTTACATTGGCATACTGGAACACCCTTATAATTCCCTAGTATATGGTACTGAGGTACCCAGGGTATTGGGGTTCCAGGAGATCCCTATGGGCTGCAGCATTTCTTTTGCCACCCATAGGGAGCTCGGACAATTCTTACACAGGCCTGCCATTGCAGCCTGAGTGAAATAACGTCCACGTTATCTCACAGCCATTTACCACTGCACTTAAGTAACTTATAAGTCACCTATATGTCTAACCTTTACCTGGTAAAGGTTGGGTGCTAAGTTACTTGGTGTGTGGGCACCCTGGCACTAGCCAAGGTGCCCCCACATTGTTCAGGGCAAATTCCCCGGACTTTCTGAGTGCGGGGACACCATTACACGTGTGCACTATACATATGTCACGACATATGTATAGCATCACAATGGTAACTCCGAACATGGCCATGTAACATGTCTAAGATCATGGAATTGTCACCCCAATGCCATTCTGGCATTGGAGAGACAATTCCATGATCCCCCGAGTCTCTAGCTCAGACCCGGGTACTGCCAAACTACCTTCCCCGGGGTTTCACTGCAGCTGCTGCTGCCAACCCCTCAGACAGGTTTCTGCCCTCCTGGGGTCCAGCCAGGCTTGGCCCAGGAAGGCAGAACAAAGGACTTCCTCAGAGAGAGGGTGTTACACCCTCTCCCTTTGGAAAAAGGTGTTAGGGCTGGGGAGGAGTAGCCTCCCCCAGCCTCTGGAAATGCTTTCATGGGCACAGATGGTGCCTATTTCTGCATAAGCCAGTCTACACCGGTTCAGGGATCCCCCAGCCCTGCTCTGGCGTGAAACTGGACAAAGGAAAGGGGAGTGACCACTCCCCTGACCTGCACCTCCCCTGGGAGGTGCCCAGAGCTCCTCCAGTGTGCTCCAGACCTCTGCCATCTTGGAAACAGAGGTGCTGCTGGCACACTGGACTGCTCTAAGTGGCCAGTGCCAGCAGGTGACGTCAGAGACTCCTTCTGATAGGCTCCTCCAGGTGTTGCTAGCCTATCCTCTCTCCTAAGTAGCCAAACCTCCTTTTCTGGCTATTTAGGGTCTCAGCTTTGGGGAATTCTTGAGATAACGAATGCAAGAGCTCATCAGAGTTCCTCTGCATCTCTCTCTTCACCTTCTGCCAAGGAATCGACCGCTGACTGCTCTGGAAGCCTGCAAAAGTGCAACAAAGTAGCAAAGACGACTACTGCGACCTTGTAACGCTGATCTGGCCACCTTCTCAACTGTTTTCCTGGTGGTGCATGCTGTGGGGGTAGTCTGCCTCCTCTCTGCACTAGAAGCTCCGATGAAATCTCCTGTGGGTCGACGGAATCTTCCCCCTGCAACCGCAGGCACCAAAAGACTGCATCACCGGTCCTCTGGGTCTCCTCTCAGCACGACGAGCGAGGTCCCTGGAACTCAGCAACTCTGTCCCAGCGACTCCCACAGTCCAGTGACTCTTCAGTCCAAGTTTGGTGGAGGTAAGTCCTTGCCTCCCCACGCTAGACTGCATTGCTGGGTACCGTGTGATTTGCAGCTGCTCCGGCTCCTGTGCACTCTTCCAGGATTTCCTTTGTGCACAGCCAAGCCTGGGTCCCCGACACTCTAACCTGCAGTGCACAACCTCCTGAGTTGTCCTCCGGCATCGTGGGACCTTCTTTTGTGACTTCGGGTGAGCTCTGGTTCACTCCTCTTGATAGTGCCTGTTCCGGCACTTCTGCGGGTGCTGCTTGCTTCTGAGTGGGCTCTTTGTCTTGCTGGACGCCCCCTCTGTCTCCTCACGCAATTGGCGACATCCTGGTCCCTCCTGGGCCACAACAGCATCCAAAAACCCTAACCGCGACCCTTGCAGCTAGCAAGGCTTGTTTGCAGTCTTTTTACACGGAAACACCTCTGCAAGCTTCTTCACGACGTGGTACATCCATCCTCCAAAGGGGAAGTTCCTAGTCCTCTTCGTTCTTGCAGAATCCACAGCTTCTACCGTCCGGTGGCAGCTTCTTTGCACCCACAGCTGGCATTTCCTGGGCATCTGCCCACTCCCGACTTGATCGTGACTCTTGGACTTGGTCCCCTTGTTCCACAGGTACTCTTGTCCAGAAATCCATCCTTTTTGCATTGCTGGTGTTGGTCTTCCTTGCAGAATTCCCCTATCATGACTTCTGTGCTCTCTGGGAAACTTAGGTGCACTTTGCACCCACTTTTCAGGGTCTTGGGGTGGGCTATTTTCCTAACCCTCACTGTTTTCTTACAGTCCCAGCGACCCTCTACAAGGTCACATAGGTTTGGGGTCCATTCGTGGTTCACATTCCACTTCTAGAGTATATGGTTTGTGTTGCCTCTGTACCTATGTGCTCTCATTGCAATCTATTGTGACTGTACATTGCTTGCATTGCTTTCTATTGCTATTACTGCATATTTTTGGTATTGTGTACATATATCTTGTGTATATTTGCTATCCTCATACTGAGGGTACTCACTGAGATACTTTTGGCATATTGTCATAAAAATAAAGTACCTTTATTTTTAGTATATCTGTGTATTGTGTTTTCTTATGATATCGTGCATATGACACCAGTGGTATAGTAGGAGCTTCACACGTCTCCTAGTTCAGCCTAAGCTGCTCTGCTAAGCTACCTTTTCTATCAGCCTAAGCTGCTAGACACCTCTTCTACACCAATAAGGGATAACTGGACCTGGTGCAGAGTGTAAGTACCACTTGGTACCACTACAAACCAGGCCAGCCTCCTACAGAGATGATCATCGGCTCTCGTCCAGACCTCCACATCCCTGGTACCCAGCCAGCTATCGATACGGGACCAGCTGCCATGGACATAGTTCAGACACGTACCCTCTCTCACATCTCCATGCTTCTGCCACCACAAGTCTACTAACGTGCCGCTCTGCATCACCGCCGCCGGAGACTTTGCTGCCGAGACATGCTGCACCCTAGCCACACTCTCACGATCCATCCTAGCATCCAGAATCACGTTAAAATCACCACCCCAAATCACTGCACCAGCACCCAGCGATTCCACCAAGCGCCACAGCTCCAGAAAAAACTCTGGGTCATCTACATTCAGCCCATACACTGCCACAAGCCGGCAAGCTCTGTCTAGCAACGTACCGCTCAGTAAAACATATCTGCCATTTGGATCAACAACAGCTTCCCGAGTGCGCCACTGCAACACCTCGCGGATCAATATTGCTACTACTCGAGCGTAGCCAGAATACGTGGAACAATGAGTCTCACCAACCCACCCAGCTTTCAATCTACCCAACGCAGTCGCCACCAAATGTGTCTCTTGCAGCATACAAATATCAATTTCATGCTGTTTAACATATGCAGCCACCAACCGCGCCTTCCGCCTGTCATTGAGCCCACGCACGTTCCACGTCAAACATCGGACCACAGTCATACCATCTCCCCCCATACCCCCCCACATACATACATCGCTGCACAAGAGAGCGCATCCCCACCTGCCAAAAACTTAAGAGAAAAACAACCAAAACTACATATGAACCAGTCACCCGCGGTCAAAAGAATCCCGCACCCCCCCACCCCCTCAGGCCCCCCAATCGGACCCTTTCAGTGACCCACCCGCTCAACCCCCAAGCCCACCCCTTGAAACCAAAGCGAAAACTATCAGGACTCATCCCAGAGGCGATAGCCGGCCTAACAGCTCTCCACCCAGTATACACTAGGGAAGAGGGGCCCATGGGCCGAGTAGCAAAGCTATACACCAGGCGGTCCTGTGCACGAAGGCGGACCTGCACACCCCAGCCCCCCCAACCAGTACTATTAGGCCAATTAGAAGCCGGCTAGTCATTGTCACTCAAGGCGGCATTCTCCGCTCCCGGCCCCCCCGGCTCCTCAGCCCCCTGCCTTCTACGCAGTCGTCAAGCAAACCTAGCCGCCTGCTTTGGGTCAGTGAAATACAGTACCTTCCCCTCGTGTCGCACCCTCAACTTGGCAGGATACAGCAGGGCGAACCCGACTCCAGCCTGGCTTAACAATTGTTTGGTGGGCAAAGAGCATGCCTCAGAGCCTGCACACCCGGGGTATAATCAAGGAAGAAATTGAGCTCCGAGTTCTTGTATACCAGCGGCTTCCTCTCTCTTGCCAGACGAAGAACAGCATCCCGATCCCGGTAATTCAAGAGGCGCGCTATAATTGGGCGCAGAGGAGTTCCCAGCGGAGGCCGAGGCCCCAAGGACCTGTGCGCCCTCTCCACCACCAGCATCCGCGAGAGCTCGCCCGCGAACAGATCAGACAACATACTCTCCACAAAATCCTCCATACGACCCATGTCAGTCGCCTCCGGCAGCCCCGCGATGCGAATATTATCACGGCGGGACCTCACCTCCAAGTCCTCGTTTTTATTCCGTATCACCTCCAGGATGAGCTCCATTTGTGCAATCTGTTCTCTATCTCCCCGGCGTGCATCTTCCATTTCGGACGTACGCGACTCCAGAACCTCAAACCTGGAATCGTGGTCATCTACCCGGGCTCTGATGCGGTCAAGCTGTTCCATCACATGGTCCAGCTTGGCGTCAATGCCAGCCAGGCTAGTCTTAAGCTCCAAGAACATGGACCGCACAGACACCTCCGGGCTCCCTTCTCCAATCTCAACATCATTCGGCTGAGAGGCAGGAGCCGCACTGCTCTTTTTCCCACCCTTAAAGGTGAGTTTTGCTTGACGTTGATCAGCCTTGCCCATAGTTCAGCTCAACTCGTTTCGGACTCCTGTCCGCAGTAGAGCGGTAGGAAAGATCCAGAGCAATGGACTCCCACAAACCGGCAGCTCTCTCCCAGTCACCCAAGTCGCTCCACAGGTCCACCAGCCAGCACCCAGGTCACCAGGCCTGCACCAGAACTCTCCGAACAGCAGGCCAGTCCGTGCTTGTACCTCACTGTACTCCACCAGCACCAACTCCAGCTCAGTGAATCCGCGCTACACAGGACTGCTCCCAGGCCCCAGCCAGAACCACCTCCAACTCCAGGCCTTCAGTGGACCTCCACAGGCCCAGCCGGCATCACCAGCACCAATTCACCGCTACCCACTCTCCAACGACCGTCCACAGCATCCAGCCAGGCACTCTAGATAGCACTGCTCATGTTCATTGATTAAAATCTGCCGGTCCCCGCCAGGGCACCGCCCCCGGGAGTCACTCTTCAACAGCACACCGTGATTCCGTCGGCCGTCCACTCACCAATATCTGGCACCCGTAGGCCGCCCCAGTCCACAGGTCAGTCCACCTCCTCTCAGGGCCGGCTCACTTCAGCTCTGGGCCAGCCCCTCGTACGCCCGCCTACTCTACCGGGCCACCAGAGCTCCGGCGTCACCTGTAGCACCAGTGCTGCAGAATCCAGAGGGCCACTAGGCCCGAATAGGTCACTACAGCTGTGGGGCCGCGGAAGCCACGGGGGCCACGGGAGCCGCGGCCCGATCCAGCCGCCGATCAGGCCTCCCGAACCCTTCTCGCTCCCGGCACAGTGTGCTCACCGGGAGCAGTTTTCAAAGGTCTCCCCGCCTTCCAAAGCGCGCGCGAGGGCAGAGGCCCAACGTCCGCCCCTCGCACGAATCCAGGCCCCAGTTCCGGCCCCAATCATGCTCTCACCGCGTCCAAAAAGTCAATGGGGCTCACCCGGGGTCCCGCTCGAGCCCACTCCAGCCAGCATTGCCCGCAGGATATATAAATACAATAATCGGCCCGCGGCCCGGCAGAACCTCACTTAGTGCCGGCTATCTTGCCCAGCAGCCAGGCCACGACCCCCACTTAGTGAAGGTTAGGTGCAAAGTTACTTAGTGTGAGGGCACCCAAGGTTCCCCCACATTGTTCAGGGCAAATTCCCCGGACTTTGTGAGTGTGGGGACACCATTACATGTGTGAACTACATATAGGTCAATACCTATGTGTAACTTCACAATGGTAACTCCGAACATGGCCATGTAACATGTATAGGATCATGGAATTGCCACCCCAATACCATTCTGGTATTGGGGGGACAATTCCATGTATCCCCAGGGCTCCAGCATGGACCCCGGGTACTGCCAAACTAGCTCTCCAGGGTTTTCTCTGCAGCTACCGCTGCTGCCAACCCTCAGGCAGGTTTCTGTCCTCCTGGGGTCTGGGCAGCCCAGTCCCAGGAAGGCAGAACAAAGGATTTCCTCTGAGAGAGGGTGTTACACCCTCTCCCTTTGGAAATAGGTGTTAAGGGCTGGCGTGGAGTAGCCTCCTCCAGCCTCTGGAAATACTTTGAAGGGCACAGATGGTGCCCTCCTTGCATAAGCCAGTCTACACCGGTTCAGGGAGCCCCCAGCCCCTGCTCTGGCGCGAAACTGGACAAAGGAAAGGGAGTGACCACTCCCCTGTCCATCACCACCCCAAGGGTGGTGCCCAGAGTTCCTCCAGTGTGTCCCAGACCTCTGCCATCTTGAAGGCAGATGTGTGAGGGCACAATGGAGACCTCTGAGTGGCCAGTACCAGCAGGTGATGTCAGAGGCCCCTCCTGATAGGCTTTTACCTGGTTAGGTAGCCAGTCCTCCTCTGAGGGCTATTTAGGGTCTCTCCTGTGGGTTTCTCACCAGATAATGAATGCAAGAGCTCACCAGAGTTCCTCCGCACTTCCCTATTCAACTTCTACCAAGGATCGACCGCTGACTGCTCCAGGACACCTTCAAAATCACAACAAAGTAGCAAGAAGACTACCAGCAACACTGTAGCGCCTCATCCTGACGGCTTTCTTGACTGTTTCCTGGTAGTGCATGCTCTGAGGGCTGTCTGCCTTCACCCTGCACTGGAAGCCAAGAAGAAATCTCCTGAGGGTGGATGGAATCTTCCCCCTGCTAACGCAGGCGCCAAACTTCTGCATCACCGGTCCTCTGGGTCCCCTTTCATCTTCACTTGTATGTGGTCTTTCTGCGTGGAAACAATTCTGCATCCCCCAGCACGCTGTGTAACATCTTCTAACCAAAGGAGAAGTTCCTGGCACCTTCCGTTGTAGCAGAATCTTTGGCTTCTTCCACCCGGAGGCAGCCCTTTTGGACCTTTATCTGGGGTTTAGTGGGCTCCTGCCTCCCCAGGACACTTGCGTGACTCTTGGACTTGGTCCCCTTCCTTTGCAGGTCCTCAGGTCCAGGAATCTGTCTTCAGTGCTTTGCAGTCAGTTGTTGTCCTTGCAAAATCCCCTATCTCGACTTTACTGTCTTTCTGGAGTAGTAGGGTAACTTTACTCCTACTTTTCAGGGTCTTGGGGTGGGGTATCTTGGATACTCTTAGTGTTTTCTTACACTCCCAGCGACCCTCTACACACTACACTAGGCCTGGGGTCCATTCATGTTTCGCATTCCATTTTTGGAGTATATGTTTTGTGTTGCCCCTAGGCCTATGTTCTCCTTTTGCATTCTATTGTGTTCTACAGAGTTTGCACTACTTTTTTAAGTGCTTTACTGTAGGAGGCTGGCCTGGCTTGTAGTGGGTACCAAAGGTACTTACACCTTGTGCCAGGTCCAGGTATCCCTTATTAGTGTAGAAGAGGTGTTTCTAGTAGCTTAGACTGATAGAAGGTAGCTATGGCAAAGCAGGTTAGGCTGAACTAGGAGACATGTAAAGTTCCTACTATACCACTGGTGTCATATGCACAATATCATAAGAAAACACAAAACACAGATATACTAAAAATAAAGGTACTTTATTTTTATGACAATATGCCAAAAGTATCTTAGTGAGTACCCTCAGTATGAGGATAAGTTAGATACACAAGATATATGTACACAAACCAAAATTATGCAGGTTATAGCAGGAAAAGTAATGCAAGCAGTGTAAAGTTACAATAGATTGCAATAGGAGCACATAGGTATAGGGGCAACACAAACCATATACTCCAAAAGTGGAATGCGAACCACGAATGGACCCCAAACCTATGTGAGCTTGTAGAGGGTCGCTGGCACTGTAAGAAAACAGTGAGGGTTAGAAAAATAGCCCACACCAAGACCCTGAAAGGTAGGTGTAAACTGCACCTACAACCCCCAGAGAGCACAGAGGTCGTGATAGGGGGATTCTGCAAGGAGAACAAACACCAGCAATGCAAGCACAGTGGATTTCCGGACCTGAGTACCTGTAAGACAAGGGGACCAAGTCCAAGAGTCGCGACAGTGTCGAGAGTGGGCAGGAGCCCAGGAAATGGCAGCTGAGGGTGCAAGGAAGCTGCCACCTGTTGGAAGAAGCTTGCTGTTCTGCAAGAGCGAAGAGGACTAGGAACTTCCCCTTTGGAGGATGGATGTCCCACGTCGTGAAGAAGTTTGCAGATGTGATCCCACGCAGAAAGACTGCAAACAAGCCTTGCTAGCTGCAAGGGTCGGGGTTAGGGTTTTGGGTGCTGCTGTGGCCCAGGGGGGACCAGGGTGTCGCCACTTGGATGAGGAGACAGAGGGGGCGCCCAGCAACGTAGACCCATATAATTCACTAGTATATGGTACTGAGGTACCCAGGGTATTGGGGTTCCAGGAGATCCCTATGGGCTGCAGCATTTCTTTTGCCAGCCATAGGGAGCTCTGACAATTGTCAATATTGGGGAGACAACTCCATGATCCCCGAGTCTCTAGCTCAGACCCGGGTACTGCCAAACTACCTTTCCCGGGGTTTCACTGCAGCTGCTGCTGCTGCCAACCCCTCAGACAGGTTTCTGCCCTCCTGGGGTCCAGCCAGGCTTGTCCCAGGAAGGCAGAACAAAGGACTTCCTTAGAGAGAGGGTGTTACACCCTCTCCCTTTGGAAAAAGGTGTCAGGGCTGGGGAGGAGTAGCCTCCCCCAGCCTCTGGAAATGCTTTGATGGGCACAGATGGTGCCCATCTCTGCATAAGTCAGTCTACACCTGTTCAGGGATCCCCCAGCCCTGCTCTTGCGTGAAACTGGACAAAGGAAAGGGGAGTGATCACTCCCCTGACCAGTACCTCCCAGTGGAGGTGCCCGAGCTCCTCCAGTGTGTCCCAGACCTCTGCCATCTTGGAAACAGAGGTGTTGGGGTTGCACTGGACTGCTCTGAGTGGCCAGTGCCAGCAGGTGACGTCAGAGGCTCCTTCTGATAGGCTCTTACCTCTCTTGATAGCCAATCCTCCTAACCTGGTAGCCAAACCTCCTTTTCTGGCTATTTAGGGTCCCTGCTTTGGGGAATTCTTCAGATAAAGAAATGCAAGAGCTCACCAGAGTTCCTCTGCATCTCCCTCTTCACCTTCTACCAAGGATCAACCGCTAACTGCTTCAGGACGCCTGCAAAACTGCAACAAAGTAGCAAGATGACTACCAGCAACATTGTAGCGCCTAATCCTGCCGGCTTTCTCGACTGTTTCTTGGTGGTGCATGCTCTGGGGGTAGCCTGCATTCACCCTGCACCAGAAGCTCCAAAGAAATCTCCTGTGGGTCGATGGAATCTTCCCCCTGCTAACGCAGGCACCAAAAGCCTGCAACACTGGTCCTCTGGGTCACCTCTCATCCCGACGAGCGTGGTCCCTGGAACACAGCAACTCTGTTCAAGTGACTCCCACAGTCCAGTGACTCTTCAGTCCAAGTTTGGTGGAGGTAAGTCCTTGCCTCCCCACATTAGACTGCAAAGCTGTGTACCACATGATTTGCAGCTGCTCTGGCTCCTGTGCACTCTTCCAGGATTTCCTTCGTGCACAGCCAAGCCTGGGTCCCCAGCACTCCATCCTGCAGTGCACAACCTTCTGAGTTGTCCTCCGGCGTCGTGGGACTCCCTTTTGTGACTTCGCATGGACTCTGGTTCACTTTTCTTCTAAGTACCTGTTGGGGTACTTCTGCGGGTGCTGCCTGCTTCTCCAAAAGGCGACATCCTGGTCCATCCTGGTCCTCAGCAGCACCCAAAAACCTCTACCGCAACCCTTGCAGCTAGCAAGGCTTGTTTGCAGTCTTTCTGCGTGGGAACACATCTGAAAGTTTCATCACGACTTAGGACATCTGTCTTCCAACGGAGAAGTTCCTAGTCCTCTTCTTTGTTGCAGAACTCCAAGCTTCTTCCAACCAGTGGCAGCTTCCTTGCACCTTCAGCTGGGGTTTCCTGGGCTCCTGCCCCCCCCCGGACACTGTCACGACTATTGGACTTAGTCCCCTTGTCTTACAGGTACTCAGGTCTGGAAATCCGTTGTCAGCGCACTGCTGGTGTTTGTTCTTCCTGCAGATTCCCCCTATCACGACTTCTGTGCTCTCTGTGGGTAGTAGGTGTACTTTACTCCTACTTTTCAGGGGCTTGGGTGGGGTATTTTTCTAACCCTCACTGTTTTCTTGCAGTGCCAGCGACCCTCTACAAGCTCACATAGGTATGGAGTCCATTCGTGGTTCGCATTCCACTTTTGGAGTATATGGTTTGTGTTGCCCCTATACCTATGTGCTCCTTTTGCAATCTATGGTAATTCTACACTGTTTGCATTACTTCTCTTGCTCTTACTTACCTAATTTTGGGTTGTGTACATATAACTTGTGTATATATCTTATCTTCTTACGGAGGATACTCACTGAGATACTTTTGGCATATTGTCATAAAAATAAAGTACCTTTATTTTGAGTAACTCTGTGTATTGTGTTTTCTTATGATATTGTGCATATGATATAAGTAGCATAGTAGGAGCTTTGCATGTCTCCTAGTTCAGCCTAAGCTGCTTTGCCATAGCTACCTTCTATCAGTCTAAGCTTCTAGAAACACCTCTTCTACACTAATAAGGAATAACTAGACCTGGCACAAGGTGTAAGTACCTTTGGTACCCACTACAAGCCAGGCCACCCTCCTACACTGACTAGGAGGATCTCAGTGACAGTCAAAAACACACTGACATCAGGAAGAAATTGGGAGTAACATGCCAAAAAGAGGGTACTTACTACAGGCAATAACACTTGTTCTTCTATTCTGTGTTCCCTCAAGTTTCCTTGAGTGGGTAGGCCTAATGCCCGCAACAGGAAATGCAACATGGACACGTCACATTTTTACACTGAAATTTGACATGTTTTTGGGAAAGTGCCTAGCTGTGGATTTTGGCCTCTAGCTCAGCCGGCACCTAGGGACACCTACCAAACCTGTGCATATTTAAAACCTAGACTCTTAGGGGAATCCAGAATGGGGTGACTTGTGGGGCTCTCACCAGGTTCTGTTACCCAGAATCCTTTACAAACCTCCAAATTTGACAAAAAACACCTCTGCCTCACATTTCTGTGATGGAAAGTTCTGGAATCTGAGGGGAGCCACAAACTTCCTTCTACCCACCATTCCCCAAAGTCTCCCAATAAAAATGGTACCTCACTTGTGTGGGTAGGCCTAGTGCCCGCGACAGGAAATGTCAACATGGACACATCACATTTTCCCAGAGAAAACTGACCTGTTTTTTTGCAAAGTGCCTAGCTGGGGATTTTGGCCTCTAGCTCAGCCACTAGGCACATAGGGGAATCTAAGATGGGGTGATTTGTGGGGCTCGCATCAGGTTCTGTTACCCAGAATCCTTTGCAAACATCAAAATATGGCAAAAAAACACCTTTTCCTCACATTTCAGTGATAGAAAGTTCTGGAATATGAGAGGAGCCACAAATGTCCTTCCACCCAGCATTCCCCAAAGTCTCCCAATTAAAATGGTACCTCACTTGTGTGGGTAGGCCTAGTGCCCGCAACAGGAAATGTCAACATGGACACATCACATTTTCCCAAAGAAAACTGACCTGTTTTTTGCAAAGTGCCTAGCTGTGGACATTTCTGAAAACTAGACACGTAGGGAAACCCAGGATGGGGTAACTTGTGGTGCTCTCACCAGGTTCTTTTATTCAGAATCCTTTGCAAACCTCAAAATTTGGCCAAAAAAAATTTGTTCCTCACATTTCAGTGCTGTAAAGTTCTGGAATCTGAGGAGAGCCACAAACTTCTACCCAGCATTCCCGCAGATCTCCCAATAAAAATAGTACCTCACTTGTGTGGGTAGGCCTAGTGCTCGCAATAGGAAATGCCCCAAAACACTACATAGACACATCAAAATTATAAAAATCAAAACTACCTGTTTTTCCTGGGAGGCAGGACACTTGCGTTTTTTGTCCTGGGCTGAGCAGCCAACTAGGGAATCCTACCAAACCCAAACATGTCTGAAACCTAGACACCTCAGGGAGTCCAAGGAGGTGTGACTTGCGTGGATCTCCCAGTGTTTTCTTACCCAGAATCCTCAGCAAACCCCAAATTTAGCTAAACAAAAATCACATTTTTCCCACGTCTCTGTGTGGGATCACTGCACTGGCACAAATTTCCTACCACTCAACATTCCCCTCAGTCTTCCGATAAAAATGATACCTCACTTGTGTAGGTGGGCCAAGTGCCGGTGACAGGGAAGAGCCAAAAACATGTCACAATTGAGGGTGAACCAAAGCAGGTCCAAAAGGGCAGTTTGAAAACATTTTTAGGCTGAGAAGTGGGGTAGAATTTTTATCAATATAGATGCAACAATGCTGGGTAGTAGGAATTTTGTGGATTCCTGCGGATTCCCGAAGGTTCCATCACAATAATGTGGAGAAAATGTGTGATTTCAAGCAAAGTTGGAAGTTTGCAGGGCATTGTGGGTAGGAAAATGGTGCGGGTGCATGTGAAGCACACCACCCTGGACTCACCCAGATGTTTAGTTTTCAGATGTGTCTAGGTCTCATAGATTTTTCTACATGGCAGCGTCCCAAAGTCCAAAAACTGTAGCCCTCACTATTCTAAGTGGGGCGGTTTTGAGAGACAGACAAGCTCTTATGGCCCAAATGTAAAACTAAAACCCAAAATAATCAAATGTCCTCTTGATTGCCTCGGAATAAGATGTTTTAGTGTGCGGGGGAGAGCTGAAAGGCTGTTACCCCCTTCAGTTGGGGTGGGGCAGATACATGCCCATACTGGTTGGTAGCCACCACCCACTATTTTTTATTTTTTTTAAATTCCCTGGCATCTAGTAGGCTTCCTGCCCACCCCCCACGGGGAGTGGATCGGGTGGTAATTGCCCCATCTGCCCACCGGTGGGCAGAACAACTTTGTCCCCATTTATTTGGTTGGGGTGGGGGTATGGCCATACACCACCTCTTTTTTGAAAAAAAATCTTCCTTGGTCTCTGGTGGGCTTTCTGACCCCCATTGGGGGTAGATGGGCCTTACAAAAATAGGTCTATCTGCCCCCAAGGGGGGCGAAACAGTAATGTGCCCCCATGGGGAGCGACCCTTGCCAAAGGGACTGCCTCCCCAAACAAAAAATACACACACCAATCCCTGATGCCTAAGTGGTTTATGCCCCCCCGGGGGCAGATCGGCTTAATAGAAATTGGCCGATCTGCCCCCAATGGCCTAAAATGAATTTGACTCCCAGGGGTGCAACCCTTGCTTAAGGGGTCGCTCCCCACCTGTAAAAAATAAACAAATCCCTTGTGCCTAGTGGCTTCTGCCCCCCAGATCTGCCTAATTAAAAGAGGTCAATCTGCCCCCAAGGGGGGCAGAAATGGCCATAAACCCCCCCCCCCCCCCACCCAGAGGAGCGACCCTTGCCTAAGGGGTCACTCCCCTTTAGTGAAATTGGAGCAAAAACAAATCCCTGGTGTCTAGTGGTTTTTTACCCCCCTTTGGGGCAGTTTGGCTTAGAAAAAGTAGGCTGACCTTCCACCAAGGTGGGCAGGAATGGTCTAAAATAAAATTGCCCCAGAGGGGAGCGACTCTTGCCTAAGGGGTCGCTCCCCATTTGTAAAAATGTTTTTTTTAAATCCCTGGTGCCTAGTGCTTTCTGCCCCCCTTGGGGTCAGGTCAACCTAATTAAAATAGGCCAATCTGCCCCCAAGGGTGGCAGAAATGGCCTAAAATAAATTCCCCCAGAGGAGCAACCCTTGCCTCAGTGGTTGCTCCCATGCGTGAAATTGACCTAAAAAAATCCCTGGTGTCTAGTGGTTTCTGTCCCACTTGGGGGCAGATTGGCCTCATAAAAATAGGCTGATCTGCCCCCACGGTGGGCAGAAATGGCCTAAAAACAATTGTCCCCCCACAGGGGAGCAGCCCTTGCCTAATGGGTCGCTCCACTTTAGTGAAATTGGAGCAAAAAAAGAATCCCTGGTGTCTAGTGGTTTTTGACCCCCTTTGGGGCAGACTGGCCTAGGAGGTTTCCGCACCCCCTGAGGGCAGATGCAATAGGCTGATCTGCCCCTAGAGGGGGCAAAAAAAGGCCTTAAAAATGTTTTCCCTAAGGGAGCGGACCTTGCTCAAGGGGTTGCTCCCCTTTATTGTTTATAATAAAATAACAAACTCCCTGGTGTCTAGTGGGCATTTCTGCAGCATGCTGGCAGCCTCTGATGAGGTCAGTGCGCGATCGCACGCTGACATAGGGGGTTTGGGGGAGGAAGAGGAAGCGATTCCCCTTCCATCCCTGCCCATGGGAGGGGGGTGGGAGGCTCAGTCCCTGGACGTAACGGTTATATCCTTGGCGCCTCATCGCTGCAGCCAAGGATGTAACCGCTACGTCCATGACGGAGCAGGGGTTCAAAGCACAAAGTGCCAAATGTGGTTATCTCATCATATTTGGCCTGGAGAAAGTCACAAATTTAGGCTGACCCTGACGGAGCACGAGCTGGATACAGGGACCAGGTTAGGCCAACTGAAAACTGTGCATTATGTCCTTCATGTTTGGCGTTGTGCCACAGAGCAACAGTTCTGAAGAGATATGAGGGGTCACAATGCATTGAGCTGCGTCACTTCCAGTAAGGGATGCTGGGTCCTGTGTTGAGTTTGTCATGCTGCATTGGTTCCAAGAAAGAGCTGTGAGGGATGTGAGGTGAGGTCCAAGTCAAATTGCATTGCGCTGTGTCAGTTTCGATGAGGAGCTGCAAAGGCTGTGTTAAGTGCACCATACTGCATCAGCATTAGAAATTGGGTCTCTAGTTGGCAGTCGGTTTGCACCCTGTCCTATTAGGGACCCACACTCTAGTCAGGATAAGGGAGATACCCGCTCAGATAACCCCTGCTCACCCCCTTGGTAGCTTGGCATGAGCAGTCAGGCTTATTTCAGAACCAATGTGTAAAGCATTTGCACAGAACATACAGTAATAAGTGAAAACACTGCAAGACAGCACCACACCAGTTTAAAAAAAATAGCCAATATTTATCTGTGGAAAACAAGATGCGACGTGCGGTGCCCACACATCAAGGTGCAGGCAGCGGCTTGGTGATGGCGTCCAGTGGCATCGAGGAGACCATGGCTGCGGTGTGAAGCGGGGCGGTGCAATGTGTGGAGTCACCAGGTCACAGTGCAGGCTGCAGCGTTGCCACTGCTGAACCCCTCTTTTTGTTAGGCCCAAGCCGGCGGAGCGGGATGGGACAGTTCTCCGGACCCTCACAAACGGTGTCCACAGGCCACGGTGCACACAGCAATGCCTGGTGACGACAATGGAGTTGATGGTGTCGGTGGACCGGGACTGCGGTGCGGGACGGTGCTTCATGTACCTCACGAGCGGTGTCCACAGGCCATGGTGCAGGCAGTGGCGCCGGTGTCAGCAGGAGCATTGTCGTCGAGGATGCCCAGGCTGCGGTGTAAGCAAGAGATGCCGGAGTGCGGGACCCACAGGCCGCAATGCAAGCAGCGGCTCGGTGAACTCGTCCAATGATAGCATCAGTGAGACCAGAGTCGCAGTGCGAAGCAGGGAGCTTCAGCTCCGTGGAGCGTCAGCAGGTCATGGTGCAGGCCAGCGGCATCGCTGGTGGCGTCGCAGTGGTTTTTCTCCTTAAACAGCACAAAACACACAGTTCCCAGTGCTGGTGGAAGAAGAAACTGAAGTCTTTGATATCCCTGAGACTTCCAACAGGAGGCAAGCTCTACTCCAAGCCCTTGGAGAACTTTCTCCAGCAGGACACACAGCAAAGTTCACCATTTGCACTCTTTGCAGGCCAATCCAGCAAAGCAACACAGCAAAGAGACAGTAGTCCTCCTCCTGCTCTTCAGCTCTTCTTCTGGACAGAGGTTCCTCTTGATTACAGAAAGATTCCAAATTTCTGGGGTTTCGGGTCTTCTTCTTATACCCTGTTCTACCTTTGAAGTTGGCAAATTTCAAAGCAAAGTCTCAAGTGTATGCAAGATCCTTCTTTGTCCAGGCCAGACCCCAACACACACCAGGGGATTGGAGACTGCATTGCGTGAGGGCAGGCACAGTCCTTTCAGGTGCAAACGACCTCTCATCCCTCCACTTTAGCTCAGATGGCTGTTTTGCTTTCACTAATGACCGAGCTGACATAAATCTCTAGAATGCACTTATCAGTAAAAAGAAGACATTTATTGTTATTTCACCATGAGGTTCCTGAAAGGAGATTAGCATGTTGAAAGCATACGTTTAAAAATAGTCACAGCAATGAAAGGAAAATATACCAAAATGATTCTCCACTGCAATACAGAGCAAATATATGTATTTATATTATACTATATTGCAAAGCAAATAATGAAGTAAAAATTAATCACCCTAGGTGTAGGAAAGTATCATCTTTCTTGACATGTTATCCCCATATTTTACCTGTATGTCAGTATGTTTTGCCTGTCTCACTGGGATCCTGCTCGTCAGGACCCCAGTGCTCATAGTCTGTGGCCTAATGTGTGTGTTGTCAGTAGTGCTTAACTTTGTCACTGAGGCTCTGCTAACCAGAACCTCAGTGCTTATGCTCTCTCTGCTTTTAAATTTGTCACTATAGGCTAGTGACTTAATTTACCAATTTCAATTGGCACACTGGACCCCCCTATATAAGTCCCTAGTGAATGGTACCAAGGTACCCAGTGTAAGAAAGTAGCCTCTTTCTAGCCTTGTTACCCCCACATTTGGCCTATTTGTGAGTGTATGTCAGGGTGTTTTCACTGTCTCACTGGGATCCTGCTAGCCAGGGCCCAGTGCTCATAGTGAAAACCCTATGTTTTCAGTATGTTTGTTATGTGTCACTGGGACCCTGCTAGTCAGGACCCCAGTGCTCATAAGTTTGTGGCCTATATGTATGTGTTCCCTGTGTAGTGCCTAACTGTCTCACTGAGGCTCTGCTAATCAGAACCTCAGTGGTTATGCTCTCTCATTTCTTACAAATTGTCACTAACAGGCTAGTGACCAATTTTACCAATTTACATTGGCTTACTGGAACACCCTTATAATTCCCTAGTATATGGTACTGAGGTACCCAGGGTATTGGGGTTCCAGGAGATCCCTATGGGCTGCAGCATTTCTTTTGCCACCCATAGGGAGCTCTGACAATTCTTACACAGGCCTGCCACTGCAGCCTGAGTGAAATAACGTCCACGTTATTTCACAGCCATTTTACACTGCACTTAAGTAACTTATAAGTCACCTATATGTCCAACCTTTACCTGGTAAAGGTTAGGTGCAAAGTTACTTAGTGTGAGGGCACCCTGGCACTAGCCAAGGTGCCCCCACATTGTTCAGGGCCATTTTCCCTGACTTTGTGAGTGCGGGGACACCATTACACGCGTGCACTACATATAGGTCACTACCTATATGTAGCTTCACAATGGTAACTCCGAATATGGCCATGTAACATGTCTATGATCATGGAATTGCCCCCTCTATGCCATCCTGGCATAGTTGGCACAATCCCATGATCCCAGTGGTCTGTAGCACAGACCCTGGTACTGCCAAACTGCTCTTCCTGGGGTTTCACTGCAGCTGCTGCTGCTGCCAACCCCTCAGACAGGCATCTGCCCTCCTGGGGTCCAGCCAGGCCTGGCCCAGGATGGCAGAACAAAGGACTTCCTCTGAGAGAGGGTGTTACACCCTCTCCCTTTGGAAAATGGTGTGAAGGCAGGGGAGGAGTAGCCTCCCCCAGCCTCTGGAAATGCTTTCTTGGGCACAGATGTGCCCAATTCTGCATAAGCCAGTCTACACCGGTTCAGGGGACCCCTTAGCCCTGCTCTGGCACGAAACTGGACAAAGGAAAGGGGAGTGACCACTCCCCTGACCTGCACCTCCCCTGGGAGGTGTCCAGAGCTCCTCCAGTGTGCTCCAGACCTCTGCCATCTTGGAAACAGAGGTGCTGCTGGCACACTGGACTGCTCTGAGTGGCCAGTGCCACCAGGTGACGTCAGAGACTCCTTGTGATAGGCTCCTTCAGGTGTTGCTAGCCTATCCTCTCTCCTAAGTAGCCAAACCCTCTTTTCTGGCTATTTAGGGTCTCTGTCTCTAGGGAAACTTTAGATAACGAATGCAAGAGCTCATCCGAGTTCCTCTGCATCTCTCTCTTCACCTTCTGCCAAGGAATCGACTGCTGACCGTGCTGGAAGCCTGCAAACCTGCAACATAGTAGCAAAGACGACTACTGCAACTCTGTAACGCTGATCCTGCCGCCTTCTCGACTGTTTTCCTGCTTGTGCATGCTGTGGGGGTAGTCTGCCTCCTCTCTGCACCAGAAGCTCCGAAGAAATCTCCCGTGGGTCGACGGAATCTTCCCCCTGCAACCGCAGGCACCAAAAAGATGCATTACCGGTCCCTTGGGTCTCCTCTCAGCACGACGAGCGAGGTCCCTCGAATCCAGCAACTCTGTCCAAGTGACCCCCACAGTCCAGTGACTCTTCAGTCCAAGTTTGGTGGAGATAAGTCCTTGCCTCACCTCGCTGGGCTGCATTGCTGGGAACCGCGACTTTTGCAGCTACTCCGGCCCCTGTGCACTTCCGGCGGAAATCCATTGTGCACAGCCAAGCCTGGGTCCACGGCACTCTAACCTGCATTGCACGACGTTCTAAGTTGGTCTCCGGCGACGTGGGACTCCTTTGTGCGACTTCGGGTGAGCACCGTTTCACGCATCCTCGTAGTGCCTGTTTCTGGCACTTCTCCGGGTGCTACCTGCTGCTGAGAGGACTCCTTGTCTTGCTCGACGTCCCCTCTCTCTCCTGGTCCAATTTGCGACCTCCTGGTCCCTCCAGGGCCACAGCAGCGTCCAAAAACGCTAACCGCACGATTTGCAGCTAGCAAGGCTTGTTGGCGTTCTTTCGGCGGGAAAACACTTCTGCACGACTCTCCACGGCGAGAGGGATCCGTCCACCAAAGGAGAAGTCTCTAGCCCTTTTCGTTCCTGCAGAAACCGCAGCTTCTTCTGTCCAGTAGAAGCTTCTTTGCACCTGCAGCTGGCATTTCCTGGGCATCTGCCCATCTCCGACTTGCTTGTGACTTTTGGACTTGGTCCCCTTGTTCCACAGGTACCCTAGATTGGAAATCCACAGTTGTTGCATTGTTGGTTTGTGTCTTTCCTGCATTATTCCTCTAACACGACTTCTTTGTCCTTAGGGGAACTTTAGTGCACTTTGCACTCACTTTTCAGGGTCTTGGGGAGGGTTATTTTTCTAACTCTCACTATTTTCTAATAGTCCCAGCGACCCTCTACAAGGTCACATAGGTTTGGGGTCCATTCGTGGTTCGCATTCCACTTTTGGAGTATATGGTTTGTGTTCAAACAAGTGGTTTGCTGCACTTGAGAGGGCCTGAAAAGTTCAGAGGGTCCGTCATGTACAGTGGGCTGCTATCCTTTGGTTGTCCTTCTCTGGCAAAGGTAGAGACAGACTTCTTTTTGTCAGAGAGGGTGATGCAGATAATTACTAGGTTCTTGAAAATGCACTCTTGGATGGTCTAGGCTTCCCCACTAAACAGTACAGACTTAAGTTCAGTGAGACCAGAAAGGAGTCATCACAGGACTGGACAGACTTTGTGGACTGTTCTGTGAAGGCCCTAGAACGTTGGTTACATGGCAGTAAGGTGACTGATTATGAAAGCCTATATAACTTAATTCTGAGAAAGCATATCTTGAATAATAGTTTGTCTGACTTGTTACATCAGTATCTTGTGGACTCAGATCTGACCTGTCCCCAAGAATTGGGAAAGAAGGCAGACAAATGGGTCAGAACAAGGGATGAGCAGAAAAGCTCATACAGGGGGTGACAAGGATGGCAAGAAGAAAGATGGTGAAAAATCTGAGGACAAGCTTGGGGATAAAAGTATACAAAAAGATCCTTCTTCAGGTCCAAAACACTCCTCTGGGGTGGGGATAAAACTTCTTCATCTTCTTCAAACTCTTCACACAATCAGAAAAAGCCTTGGTGCTACGTGTGTAGAAATAAAGGCCACTGACCAGGGGATAAGTCCTGCACAGGTAAAGCCCCTGAGCCTACCACCACTAAGACATCAGACTCTAGTGTTCCTAGCAGTAGTGGTAATAGTGGTGGGACTACTGGCAATAGTCAAACTAAAGGTGTAGTTGGGTTCACTTTTGGGACCATCATAGAAACTGGGGTAGACAGTCCCAAGACAGTTTCTGTCACACCCGGGGACATTGGCCTTGCCACATTGGCTGCTTGTCCCTTTACAATGGATAAGTACATGCAGTCTATCTTAATAAATGGTGTTGAGGTCCAGGCCTACAGGGACACAGGTGTCAGTATCACTTTGGTGACTGAAAACTTGGTGTCACCTGCACAACACCTCCTTGGACAGAAGTACCAAGTTTCTGATGTCAATAACTCCACTCAGTCTCTCCCCTTAGCTGTAGTTCAACTTAGTTGGAGTGGAGTTACGGGTCCTAAGCAGGTAGTGGTATCACCTAGCTTACCTGTAGATTGTCTCTTAGGGGATGACCTAAAGGCCTAAGGATGGGCTGAGGTAGAGTTTAGTACCCATGCATCCATGCTGGGTATACCTGAGGAATTGCTTTGTCTCATTTCAAGTAAAATGAAAAAGCAAAGGAGAGAAAAAGGCCTGAAATCTTATGATCTCTCTCCACCAACAGGTGAGAAAGGTATCAAAGTATCCCTTCCCCACCCTGCCACTAAGGATACCATTACTGTGGTGGGAAAAACCTCTCCTGGGTGGAACGTGTACCAAGGGAACCATCAGCTACCACAGCTGGACTCCCAGAGGTAAAAGTACCTCTCTGGGGAAACCACTAAAGCAAATGTGCAAAATTACACCATTTTAGTAAATATGGAGCATCCCTCCAGCCCCCCCAGAACCTGCACTACCTCTAAACACTTAGAACAGCAGCCCTGACATGGTGTGGAGCTTATAGGACAGCAGCCGTGCCTTGCTCCAACTCAAGAGAAACAGCAACCCTGTTCTCTCTTACAGCCATATGGACAAAGTTTTTGCCCAGCTATGGCTTTATTGAGACAGCACTCCTGTCTAGCATTTCCTGCATTGGACATAGGCCCAGTGGACCAATCCCACTGCCTGTAGGAGGCTGGACTGGCTTGTAGTGAGTACCAAGGGGTACTTGCACCTTGCACCAGACCCAGTTATCCCTTATTAGTGTATAGGGTGTCTAGCAGCTTAGGCTGATAGATAATGGTAGCTTAGCAAAGCAGCTCAGGCTGAACTAGGAGACGTGTGAAGCTACTACAGTACCACTTAGTGTCATATGCACAATATCATAAGAAAACACAATACACAGTTATACTAAAAATAAAGGTACTTTATTTTTATGACAATATGCCAAAGTATCTTAGAGTGTACCCTCAGTGAGAGGATAGGAAATATACACAAGATATATATACACAATAGCAAAAATATGCAGTATAGTCTTAGAAAACAGTGCAAACAATGTATAGTTACAATAGGATGCAATGGGGAAACATAGGGATAGGGGCAACACAAACCATATACTCCAGAAGTGGAATGCGAACCACGAATGGACCCCAAACCTATGTGACCTTGTAGAGGGTCGCTGGGACTATTAGAAAATAGTGAGAGTTAGCAAAATAACCCACCCCAAGACCCTGAAAAGTGAGTGCAAAGTGCACCAAAGTTCCCCTAAGGACAAAATAGTCGTGTTAGAGGGAGAATGCAAGGAAAACACAAATCAGCAATGCAACAACGATGGATTCCTGTCTGAAGGTACCTGTGGAACAAGGGGACCAAGTCCAAAAGTCACAAGCAGCTCGGAGATGGGCAGATGCCCAAGAAATGCCAGCGGTTGGTGCAAAGAAGCTCTTACTAGGCTGAAGAACTGTGAATACTGCAGGAACGACAAGGGCTAGAGACTTCCCCTTTGGAGGATGGATCCCCCACGCCTTGGAGAGTCGTGCAGAAGTGTTTTCCCGCCGGATGGACGCCAACAAGCCTTGCTACACGCAAATCGTGCGTTTGGCGTTTTTGGACGCTGCTGGGGCCCAGGAGGGACCAGGAGGTCGCAAATTGGACCTGCAGAGAGAGGGGACGTCGAGCAAGACAAGGAGCCCTCACTGAAGCAGGTAGCACCCGGAGAAGTGCCAGAAACAGGCACTACGAGGATGCGTGAAACGGTGCTCGCCGAAGTTGCACAAAGGAGTCCCACGTCGCCGGAGACCAACTTAGAAAGTCGTGCAATGCAGGTTAGAGTGCCGTGGACGCAGGCTTGGCTGTGCACACAGGATTTCCGCCGGAAGTGCACAGGGGCCGGAGAAGCTTGCAAAGTCGCGGTTCCCAGCAATGCAGCCCAGCGAGGTGAGGCAAGGACTTACCTCCACCAAACTTGGGCTGAAGAGTCACTGGACTGTGGGGGTCACTTGGACGGTGTCGCTGGATTCGAGGGACCTCGCTCGTCGTGCTGAGAGGAGACCCAAGGGACCGGAGATGCAGCTTTTTGGTGCCTGCGGTTGCAGGGGGAAGATTCCGTCGACCCACGGGAGATTTCTTCGGAGCTTCTGGTGCAGAGAGGAGGCAGACTACCCCCACAGCATGCACAAGCAGGAAAACAGTCGAGAAGGCGGCAGGATCAGCGTTACAGAGTTGCAGTAGTCGTCTTTGCTACTATGTTGCAGGTTTGCAGGCTTCCAGCGCGGTCAGCGGTCGATTCCTTATCAGAAGGTGAAGAGGGAGATGCAGAGGAACTCGGCTGAGCTCATGCATTCGTTATCTAAAGTTTCCCCAGAGACAGAGACCCTAAATAGCCAGAAAAGAGGGTTTGGCTACCTAGGAGAGAGGAAAGGCTACTAACACCTGAAGGAGCCTATCAGCAGGAGTCTCTGACGTCACCTGGTGGCACTGGCCACTCAGAGCAGTCCAGTGTGCCAGCAGCACCTCTGTTTCCAAGATGGCAGAGGTCTGGAGCACACTGGAGGAGCTCTGGACACCTCCCAGGGGAGGTGCAGGTCAGGGGAGTGGTCACTCCCCTTTCCTTTGTCCAGTTTTGCGCCAGAGCAGGGGCTAAGGGGTCCCTGAACCGGTGTAGACTGGCTTATGCAGAATTGGGCACATCTGTGCCCAACAAAGCATTTCCAGAGGCTGGGGGAGGCTACTCCTCCCCTGCCTTCACACCATTTTCCAAAGGGAGAGGGTGTCACACCCTCTCTCAGAGGAAGTTCTTTGTTCTGCCATCCTGGGCCAGGCCTGGCTGGACCCCAGGAGGGCAGCTGCCTGTCTGAGGGGTTGGCAGCAGCAGCAGCTGCAGTGAAACCCCAGGAAGGGCAGTCTGGCAGTACCAGGGTCTGTGCTACAGACCACTGGGATCATGGAATTGTACCAACAATGCCAGGATGGCATAGAGGGGGCAATTCCATGATCATAGACATGTTACATGGCCATATTCGGAGTTACCATGGTGAAGCTACATATAGGTAGTGACCTATATGTAGTGCACGCGTGTAATGGTGTCCCCGCACTCACAAAGTTCAGTGAATTGGCTCTGAACAATGTGGGGGCACCTTGGCTAGTGCCAGGGTGCCCTCACACTAAGTAACTTTGCACCTAACCTTTACCAGGTAAAGGTTAGACATATAGGTGACTTATAAGTTACTTAAGTGCAGTGTAAAATGGCTGTGAAATAACGTGGACGTTATTTCACTCAGGCTGCAGTGGCAGGCCTGTGTAAGAATTGTCAGAGCTCCCTATGGGTGGCAAAAGAAATGCTGCAGCCCATAGGGATCTCCTGGAACCCCAATACCCTGGGTACCTCAGTACCATATACTAGGGAATTATAAGGGTGTTCCAGTAAGCCAATGTAAATTGGTAAAAATGGTCACTAGCCTGTCAGTGACAATTTGAAAGTAATGAGAGAGCATAACCACTGAGGTTCTGGTTAGCAGAGCCTCAGTGAGACAGTTAGGCACCACACAGGGAACATACACATGCACACCTATGAGCACTGGGGCCCTGTGTGACAGGGTCCCAGTGACACATACATATAGGCCACAAACCTATGAGCACTGGGGTCCTGACCAGCAGGATCCCAGTGACACATAACAACCATACTGAAAACATGGTGTTTTCACTATGAGCACTGAGGCCTGGCTATCAGGATCCCAGTGAGACAGTGAAAACAGTGACAAACACCCTGACATACACTCACAAACAGGCCAAAAGTGGGGGTAACAAGGCTAGAAAGAGGCTACCTTCTCACACTGCCCAACTTTAAAACATACCCATAGGAACTCTGAGAATTTACAGTCACACTGTTGGTTAGGTAAAAATCTCCAAACAGGGTGGTTTACATCCCCACAGGGAAGTTACCATGTAGTGGCTGATAAAGGGAGTAACTACTCTATCACAGATCTACTCTCCACTTATCACCACTTAGACAGTAAAGTCTCAACTGGCCAAGGCTAGCCTTATTGTTCTTCGCTTGAGGGGGGGTTGTATGAAAAAGTAGCCTCTTTCTAGCTTGGTTAACCCCACTTTTGGCCTGTTTGTGAGTGTATGTCATTGTGTTTTTACTGTGTCACTGGGATCCTGCTAGCCAAGACCCCAATGCTCATAGATAAAAACCTATATGTCAGTGTGATTTGCCTGTCTCACTGGGATCCTGATAGCCAGGACCCCAGTGCTCATAGTTTGTGGCCTAATGTGCATGCCTTTGTAGTGCCTAACTGTGTCACTGAGGTTCTGCTAACCAGAACCTCAGTGCTTATGCTCTTTCTGCTTTTAAATTTGTCACTGTAGCCCAGTGACTTCATTTACCAGTTTCAATTGGCATACTGGACCCTGTTATAAGTTCCTAGTATCTGGTACCTAGGTACCCAGGGCATTGGGGTTCCGGGAGATCCATATGGGCAGCAGCATTTCTTTTGCCACCCACAGGGAGCTCAGACAACCCCTTACACAGGACTGCCACTTCAGCCTGGGTGAAATAGGGCACACACTATTTCACACCCATTTTCACTGCACTTAAGTAACTTATAAGTCACCTATATATCCAACCTTCACTTGCTGAAGGTTAGGTGCAAGGTTACTAAGTGTGAGGGCACCCTTGCACTAGCAAAGGTGCCCCCACATAGTTCAGGGCCATTTCCCCGGAATTATGAGTGCGGGGATGCCATTACAGGCGTGCACTGCATATAGGTCAATACCTATATGTAGCTTCACAATGGTAACTCCGAATATGGGCAAGTAACATGTCTAAGATCAGGGGAGTGTCCCCCCATTCCAAATCTGGTATTTGGGAGCCATTTCCATGCATCCTGGGGGCTCCACCTCGGACCCCCAGTACTGCCAAACCAGCTCTCTGAGGCTTGCACTGCAGCTACAGCTGCTGCCACCTCACAGACAGGGGTCTGCCCTCCTGGGGTCTGAAGTGGAGTTAGAGGCCCATGCAGCAATGCTGGGCATTCCTGGGCATATCTTTGCTCTTACTAGGGCTCAGGCCAAGAAGCAATGAGGACAGGGAATCTTGGATCCTGGAACAATGGAAAAAGTGCTCCCAAAAACTAGGGGGAGAAAGGGCAAACCCTTGTCCACTATCCATTCTTCTCCAGATGATTCCCGTTTTGATGAGGAGGAGTCTTCTCTCTGTGCAGAAACTGCACCAATGGAGCTTGAAGCTGACATAGCTGAGCTTTTGGGTGCAGGGGGGCCTGCCAGGGAGGAACTGAGTGTGGCACAGTGGACCTGTCCCACATTAGAGGGTCTCAGACAGCAAGCTGTCAAACAGCAGAATGGGGATGTCAATGACAGCCACAGAGTTTACTGGGAGAATAATCTCCTCTACACTGACGCAAGGGACCCTAAACCTGGTGCTACCAGGAGACTAGTCACCCCCCTCCAGTATAGGGAATTCCTCCTACCTCTAGCACATGACATTCCCTTGGCTGGGCATGTGGCCCAAAATAAAACATGGTACAGACTTGTTCCCCATTTTCATTGGCCTCATATGTCAGAGGACACAAAGGAGTTTTGTTGTTCCTGTGTTACCTGCCAAGCAAGTGGCAAGACTGTTGGCACACCAAAGGCCCCCATAATCCCACTGTCAGTGGCTGGGGTGCCCTTTGAGAGGGTAGGGGTTGACATTGTTGGCCCTCTTGACCCTCCAACAGCTTCTGGCAATAGAATCATCCTTGTGGTAATGGACCATGGCACAAGGTATCCAGAAGCTATCCCCTTAAGGACCACTACAGCACCTGTAGTGGCAAAAGCCCTCCTGGGAACCTTTCCCGGGTGGGTTTCCCTAAGCAAGTTGTATCAGACAGAGGTAGTAACTTCATGTTTGCATGTCTTGAGGCAATGTGGAAGGAGTGTGGTGTAACATACAAATTCACCACCCCTTATCATCCACAAACAAATGGATTGGTTGAGAGGTTTAATAAAACTCTCAAAGGTATGATCATGGGACTCTCTGAGAAACTCAGACAGAGATGGGATGTCCTCTTGCCATGCCTCCTTTTTGCCTACAGGGAGGTACCCCAAAAAGGAGTGGGCTACAGCCCCTTTGAACTCCTATTTGGTCACCCTGTTAGGGGTCTGCTTGCTTTTGTGAAGGAGGCTTGGGTGCAACCTTTAAAGCCCCCTAAACAATGCATTGTGGGCTATGTACTTGGCCTAAGATCTAGAATGGCTGAGTACATGAAAAATCCCACTAAAAACCTTCAGGCCAGCCAAGAGCTCCAAAAGCAATGGCATGGCCAGAAGGCTGCCTTGACAGAGTACCAACTAGGACATAAAGTGTGGGTATTGGAGCCTGTGGCCAGTGGCCAGGACAAATTGAGTGGACCCCATCTCATTGCGGAAAAGAAAGGTGAGGTCACCTATCTGGTAGAGCTGGGCACTGCCAGAAGCTCCCTTAGGGTGCTTAATGTCAATTGCCTTAAACCTTACTATGACAGGGCTGGCTTAACCATGTCATGGCCACAGATGATGGACAGGAAGAATAGAGTGACCCTGTCCCTGACCTCTTCTCCAACACTGAAGCTGATGGCTTAGTGGAGGGAGTGCTGCTTGCAGACTACCTCACTGCTGAGCAGACGGAGGACTGAAAAAATCTCCTAGGACAGTTTTCTGACCTCTTCCCTCTCATACCTGGTACAAATAACTGGTGTGAACATTCAATTGATACTGGAGACAGTTTACCTGTCCAAAGTAAAGTTTACAGGCAGCCTGACCATGTCAAAGATTGCATTAAAACTGAGGTAGAGAAAATGTTGGATCTAGGAGTTATTGAGCCCTCTGATAGCCCCTGGGCCAGCCCAGTGGTGCTTGTCCCCAAACTGCATAGCAAAGAAGGAAAGAGAGAAATGCGGTTTAGTGTGGACTATAGGGGTCTTAATACTGTAACCAAAACTGATGCTCACCGTATACCCAGGGCAGATGAGCTAATAGATACACTGGCATCTGCAAAGTATCTGAGCACCTTTGATTTGACTGCAGGGTATTGGCAGATCAAGTTATCAGAGGATGCTAAAGCAGAAACTGCAATTTCTACCATAGGAGGTCATTATCAATTCACGGTTACACACTTTGGTTTGAAAAATGCACCTGCCACTTTCCAGAGGCTGGTGAATACAGCCCTCCAAGGTTTGGAAGCTTTTAGTGCAGCATACGTAGATGACATTGCTGTATTTAGCTCTACCTTGGATGACCACCTGGTCCACCTATGGAAAGTTTTGGAGGCCCTGCAAAAGGCAGGCCTAACTATCAAGGATTTAAAGTGCCAGATAGGGCAGGGGAAAGTGGCTTATCTGGGCCACCTGGGACCTATCTGGTAGGAGGAGAACAGATTGAACCACTACAGGGTATGATCCAATCAATTATGGACTGGGCTCCCCCTACTACACAGACTCAGGTCAGAGACTTCTTAGGTCTCACTGGGTAAGAATTATGGCTCCATTGTTGCCGCTCTAAATTACCTCACCTCTAAGAAAATGCCTAAAAAGATATTATGGACAGCCAGCTTTCAGAAAGCTTTTGAGGAGCTTAAGCAGGTTATGTGCACTGCACCTGTCTTAAAAAGCCCAAACTACTCCAAAAAGTTAATTGTCCAAATAGATGCTTCTGAATTAGGGGTAGGGGCTGTACTATCACAACTTAACTCAGAGAGCCAGGATCAACCTGTTGATTTTATTAGCAGGAGGTTGACCCCTAGAGAAAGGTGTTGGTCTGCCATAGACAGGGAGACCTTTGCTGTGGTATGGGCCTTGAAGAAGCTCAGACGCTACTTGTTTGGGACTCACTTCATAGTTCAAACAGACCGCAAACCTCTATTATGGCTTAAACAAATGAAAGGTGAAAACCCTAAATTGTTGAGCTGTTCCATTTCCCTACAGGGGGTAGTCTTTACAGTGGAACATAGACCTAGGAGTATCCACTCCAATGCAGATGGACTCTCCAGATATTTCCACTTAGACAATGAAGACTAATCTGGGCAAGGTTAGCCTTATTGTCCCTCGTTTGGGGGGATGGGGAGTTGTGTAGGAAAGTACCATATTTCTTGGCATGTTACCCCCATTTTTACCTGTATGTCAGTATGTTTTGGCCTGTCTCACTGGGATCCTGCTGGTCAGGGCCCCAGTACTCATAGTTTGTAGCCTAATGTGTGTGTTGTAAGTAGTGCTTAACTGTGTCACTGAGGCTCTGCTAACCAGAACCTCAGTGCTTATGCTCTCTCTGCTTTTAACTTTGTCACTATAGGCTAGTGACTTCATTTACCAATTTCAACTGGCACACTGGACCCTCTTTATATATATATATGGAGACCCGAATATGGCCATGTAAGGTGTCTAAGATCGTGGCATTGTCCCCCCCATCCCAAATCTGGTATTGGGGAGCCATTTCCATGCATCCTGGGGGCTCAACCATGGGCCTGAGTACTGCCAAACCAGTTCTCTGAGGTTTGCAATGCAGCTACAGCTGCTGCCACCTCACACACAGGGTTCTGCCCACCTGGGGTCTGAGCAGCTCAGTCCCAGGAAGGCAGTACAAAGCATTTCCTTAGGGAGGAGGTTGTTACACCCTTTCCCTTTGGAAATAGGTGTTACTGGCTGGGGACGAGTAGCCTCCCCCAGCCTCTGGAAATGCTTTGAAGGGCACAGATGGTGGTAGGAAAGTACCATCTTGCCTGGCATGTTACCCCCATTTTTCACTGTATATATGTTGTTTTAGTTGTATGTGTCACTGGGACCATGCCAGCCAGGGCCCCAGTGCTCATAAGTGTGCCTGAATGTGTTACCTGTGTAGTGACTAACTGTCTCACTGAGGCTCTGCTATCCAGAACCTCAGTGGTTATGCTCTCTCATTTCTTTCAAATTGTCACTAACAGGCTAGTGACCAATTTTACCAATTTACATTGGCTTACTGGAACACCCTTATAAATCCCTAGTATATGGTACTAAGGTACCCAGGGTATTGGGGTTCCAGGAGATCCCTATGGGCTGCAGCATTTCTTTTGCCACCCATGGGGAGCTCTGACAATTCTTAATTCCACGTTATTTCACAGCCATTTACCACTGCACTTAAGTAACTTATAAGTCACCTATATGTCTAACCTTTACTTGGTAAAGGTTAGGTGCAAAGTTACTTAGTGTGAGGGCACCCTGGCACTAGCCCCCACATTGTTCAGGGCAAATTCCCCGGACTTTGTGAGTGCGGGGACACGATTACACGCGTGCACTACACATAGGTCACTACCTATGTGCAGCTTCACAATGGTAACTCCGAATATGGCCATGTAACATGTCTATGATCATGGAATTGCACCCTCTATGCCATCCTGGCATAGTTGGCACAATCCCCTGATCCCAGTGGTCTGTAGCACAGACCCTGGTACTGCCAAACTGCCTTTTCAGGGGTTTCACTGCAGCTGCTGCTGCTGCCAACCCCTCAGACAGATTTCTGCCCTCCTGGGGTCCAGCCAGGCCTGGCCCAGGATGGCAGAACAAAGGACTTCCTCTGAGAGACGGTGTTACACCCTCTCCCTTTGGAAAATGGTGTGAAGGCAGGGGAGGAGTAGCCTCCCCCAGCCTCTGGAAATGCTTTCATGGGCACAGATGTGCCCATTTCTGCATAAGCCAGTCTACACCGGTTCAGGGACCCCTTACCCTGCTCTGGCGCGAAACTGGACAAAGGAAAGGGGAGTGACCACTCCCCTGACCTGCACCTCCCCTGGGAGGTGTCCAGAGCTCCTCCAGTGTGCTCTAGACCTCTGCCATCTTGGAAACAGAGGTGCTGCTGGCACACTGGACTGCTCTGAGTGGCGTCAGAGACTCCTTCTGATAGGCTCCTTCAGGTGTTGCTAGCCTATCCTCTCTCCTAAGTAGCCAAACCCTCTTTTCTGGCTATTTAGGGTCTCTGGGGATTCTTTAGATAACAAATGCAAGAGCTCATCAGAGTTCCTCTGCATCTCTCTCTTCACCTTCTGCCAAGGAATCAACTGCTGACCGCGCTGGAAGCCTGCAAAACTGCAACAAAGTAGCTAAGACGACTACTGCAACTCTGTAACGCTGATCCTGCCGCCTTCTCAACTGTTTTCCTGGAGGTGCATGCTGTGGGGGTAGTCTGCCTCCTCTCTGCACTACAAGCTCCGAAGAAATCTCCTGTGGGTCGACGGAATCTTCCCCCTGCAACCGCAGGCACCAAAGAACTGCATCACCAGTCCCCTGGGTCTCCTCTCAGCACAACGAGCGAGGTCCTTTGAATCCAGCAACTGTGTCCAAGTGACTCCCACAGTCCAGTGACTCTTCAGTCCAAGTTTGGTGGAGGTAAGTCCTTGCCTCCCCACGCCAGACTGCATTGCTGGGAACCGCGACTTTTGCAGCTACTCCGGCCTCTGTGCACTTCCGGCGGAAATCCTTGTGCACAGCCAAGCCTGGGTCCATGGCACTCTAACCTGCATTGCACGATTTTCTAAGTTGGTCTCCGGCGACGTGGGACTCCTTTGTGCAACTTCGGGTGAGCACCGTTTCACTCTTCTTCGTAGTGCCTGTTCCGGCACTTCTGCGGGTGCTGCCTGCTTCTGAGAGGCTCCTTGTCTTGCTCGACGCCCCCTCTGTCCCCAGACGCAATTGGCGACATCCTGGTCCCTCCTGGGCCACAGCAGCATCCAAAAACCCTAACCGCACGATTTGCAGCTAGCAAGGCTTGTTGGCGGTCTTTCGGCGGGAAAACACTTCTGCACGACTCTCCACGGCGTGGGGGATCCATCCTCCAAAGGGGAAGTCTCTAGCCCTTGTCGTTCCTGCAGAATACTCAGCTTCTACTGTCCAGTAGCAGCTTCTTTGCACCCACAGCTGGCATTTCCTGGGCATCTGCTCATCTCCGACTTGCTTGTGACTTTTGGACTTGGTCCCCTTGTTCCACAGGTACCCTCGACTGGAAATCCATCGTTGTTGCATTGCTGGTTTTTGTCTTTCCTGCAGAATTCCCCTATCACGACTTCTATGTCCTTAGGGGAACTTTAGTGCACTTTGCACTCACTTTTCAGGGTCTTGGGGTGGGCTAATTTTCTAACCCTCACTGTTTTCTTACAGTCCCAGCGACCCTCTACAAGGTCACATAGGTTTGGGGTCCATTCGTGGTTCGCATTCCACTTTTGGAGTATATGGTTTGTGTTACCCCTATCCCTATGTGTCCCCATTGCATCCTATTGTAACTATACATTGTTTGCACTGTTTTCTAAGACTATACTGCATATTTTTGGTATTGTGTACATATATCTTGTGTATATTTGCTATCCTCATACTGAGGGTACTCACTGAGATACTTTTGGCATATTGTCATAAAAATAAAGTACCTTTATTTTTAGTATAACTGTGTATTGTGTTTTCTTATGATATTGTGCATATGACACTAGTGGTACTGTAGGAGCTTCACTCGTCTCCTAGTTCAGCATAAGCTGCTCTGCTAAGCTACCATTATCTATCAGCCTAAGCTGCTAGACACCCTATACACTAATAAGGGATACCTGGGCCTGGTGCAAGGTGTAAGTACCCCTTGGTACTCACTACAAGCCAGTACAGCCTCCTACAATGGTGCCCTCCTTGCATAAGCCAGTCTATACCAGTTCAGGGACCCCCAGTCCCTGCTCTGGCGCAAAACTGGACAAAGGAAAGGGAAGTGACCATTCCCCTGTCCATCACCACCACAGGGGTGGTACCCAGAGCTCCTCCAGTGTGTCCCAGACTTCAGCCATCTTGTTTTCCAAGGTGTGGGGACACGATGGAGGCCTCTGAGTGGGCAGTGCCAGCAGGTGACATCAGAGACCCCTCCTGATAGGTCCATACCTGATAAGGTAGCCAATCCCCCTCTCAGGGCTATTTAGGGTCTCTCCTGCGGGATTCTCTTCAGATTCTGCTTGCAAGTTTCCATCAGGAATCCTCTGCAACTACTACTTCATCCTCTGACCTCGGATCGACCGCAGACTGCTCCTGGAACCGTTGTAACAGCAACAACGTATCCAGAAGGGCTACTTATCCTCTGCAACTTCAGCTCTAGCCAGCAACTGCAACAGTTTCCACGGTGTGCACACTCTGGGGAGTCCCTGTCTTCACCCTGCACCAGAAGGATTGAAGAAATCTTCCGTGAAGTGACAGAGTCACTTCTCTGCTCCAGCAGCCACCTTCTGAGACAACGACTGGTTCTCTTGGACTCCTCTCCTGGCGACAAGCATGCTCCTTGGAACACAGGTGGTAGACCCCTTCGACACAGACTGTCCTAAGGTCTTGCTGTCCAAATTTGGAGGAGGAAAGAGCTTGCCTTTCCCGTTTGCAACAGTAGGCCTGTGCACCGGGTCATCTTCACCTCCTGAGGCCTCTGTGCACTATTTGCAATAATCTTTTGTGACCGGCCTGGCCCAAGTCCCCCGCACTCTATCCTGTGACGCTTAACTCGCTGAGTTGTTCTCCGACTGTGGTACCTTCCTTTGTAGTGCTGCAACAACTGAAATTTGCAACTTCTTTGTCCCCGTCTCCTGGGATCTCCGTGAGTGCTGCCTGGTCATCTGTGGGTTCACTCCAGTGTTGGGAGCCCCCTCTGCCTCCTCAGTCCGAGGTGAGGCCCCAAGATCCCTCCTGGGTCCAGGCAGTACCACACTGATGCAAAATGCGACATTGCTTGAACCAAGGCTTGTTGGACGAATCCAGTGCTGAAACACGCCTGCATCCAACATCTTCATGTGGAATATCCATTACATCATGCAGGAACCCGCAGCCATCTTCCCTTGGTGCATTTCTGCAGTCTTCGTCCAACTGAGGACTCTTCTTTTGCACCCTCTTCTAGGTTGGCTGGGGCTCCTGTCCGTCCTGGAACCTTCTCTGACTTCTGGACTTGGTCTCCTCTCTTTGCAGGTCTTCAGGTCCAGGAATCCACCATTTGTTGTTTGTAGTCTTGCTTGGTTCTTGCAATAACTCTAATCACAACTTGTAGTGTGTCCTAAGGAAACTTGCAGTACTTTACTTCTACTTTCCCGGGCCCTGGGGTGGGGTATTTTACTCACTTTTGTGGTTTTCTTACTCTCCCAGCGATTCTCTACACACTACACTTGTCTAGGGGGGAATTTGTGATTCGCATTCCACTTTCATAGTCTATGGCTTGTGTTGCCCCTAGACCTATTTTCTCCTACTGCATTTTACAGCATTTTCTATTGTTTGCACTATCCTACGTCTAATTACTTACCTTATTTTGGTGTCTAGTGTATATATTGTGTATAATACTTACCTCCAGAAGGAGTATTGCCTCTAAGATATTTTTGCCCTTGTGCCACCTACGTAAACTACCTTTATTTTTGGTACCACTGAGTATTGTCTTCACTTGTATATAAGTACTGTGTAACTATAGTGGTATTGCAGAAGCTTTGCATGTCTCCTAGTTCAGCCTAAGCTACTCTGCTACAGCTACCTCTATCAGCCTAAGCTGCTAGAACACTACTACATTTTACTAACAAGGGATAACTGGACCTGGTATAAGGTGTAGGTACCCAAGGTACCCACTACAAACCAGGCCAGGCTCCTACAATGGTGCCCTTTTTGCATAAGCCAGTCTACACCGGTTCAGGGACCCCTTGTCCCCTGCTCTGGTGCGAAACTGGACAAAGGAAAGGGGAGTGACCACTCCCCCGTCTATCACCACCCTAGGGGTGGTGCCCAGAGCTCCTCCAGTGTGTCCCAGACTTCAGCCATCTTGCCTTGCAAGGTGTGGGGGCACTCTGGAGGGCTCTGAGTGGCCAGTGCTAGCAGGTGCCATCAGAGACCTCTCCTGATAGGTCCTTACCTAGCCAGTCCCCCTCTCAGGGCTATTTAGGGTCTCTCCTGTGGGTTCTCTTCAGATTCTTCTTGCAAGTTTCCAGCAGGAATCCTCTGCAACTACTACTTCATCCTTTGACCTCGGATCAAGAGCAGCCTGCTCCAGGAACCGCCGTAATAGCAACAAGTATTCATAAGGGATACTTTTCTTCTGCAACTTCTGCTCCAGCCAGCAACTGCAATAGTTTCCACGATGTGCACGCTCTGAGGACTCCCTGTCTTCACCCTGCACCAGAAGGACTGAAGAAATCTCCTATGGGGTGACGGAGTCACTCCACTGCTCACGCAGGCACCTTCTAAGTCGACGACCGGTTCTCTTGGTCTCCTCTCACAGTGACGAGCGTGCTCTGGGAACACAGAGGATGGGCCCCATCGACACAGACTGTCCTGAGGTCCTGCTGTCGCAATTTGGAGGAGGTAAGACCTTGCCTACCCCCAGAACTACAGTACCCCTGCGGACCGCATTTTCTTCACCTCCTGAGGCCTCTGTGCACTATTTGCAAACTTCCATTGTGCACAGCCTGGTCCAGGTCCCCAGCACTCTATCCTGCGATGCTCAACTCGCTGAGTTGATCTACGGCGGCGTCGGACCTTCTTTTGTAGTGCTGCACAAACCGCATTTTGCACCTCCTTTGTCCCCGTGTCCTGGGACACCCGTGGGTGCTATCTGGTGCACTCTGAATTGCTGAGAGTCTCCTCCTCCTCCTCACACAGAGTTGAGGCCCCCAGGTCCCTCTTGCGTCCATCCAGCGCCATTTTCATAAAAAACATACTTTTGTCGTAGCCAAGGCTTGCTGGTGCCTTCCAACATGTATTCTCGTCTGCAACCATCTTCACGCCATGGGTCATCTTTTGCATCATGCAGTAATCCACTGGCATCTTCTTAGGGTACATTTCTGTAGTCTTCTACTAACCAGGGACTCTTCTTTTGCACCCTCTTCTGGGTTGGCAGGGGCTCCTGTCCTTCCTGGAGCTTCTTTCGACTTCCGGGCTTGGTCCCCTTCCTTTGCAGGTCTTCAGGTCCAATAATCCAGCAGTTGTTCTTTGCAGTCTTGGTTGGCTGCTGCAAAATCCCCAAAACGAGGTGTAGTGTGTCCTAAGGAAACTTGCAGTACTTTACTCCTGCTTGTCTGGGCTATGGGGTGGGGTAATTTACTTACCTTTACTGTAGTCTTACTCTCCCAGTGATTCTGCACACAGTACACTTGTGTAGGGAGCAATTTGTGATTTGCATTCCACTTTCTTAGTATATGGTTTGTGTTGCCCCTAGACCTATTTTCTCCCATTGCATTCTATAGCTTTTCTTATTGTTAGCACTATCCTATGTCTAATTACTTGCCTCATTTTGGTGTCTAGTGTATATATTGTGTATAATACTTACCTCCAGAAGGAGTATTGCCTCTAAGATATTTTTAATACTGTCACCCAAAAAAACTACCTTTATTTTTGGTAACACAGAGTATTGTCTTTACTTGTGTATAAGTACTGTGTAAATATAAGTGGTATTGCATGAGCTTTGCATGTCTCCTAGTTCAGCCTAAGCTGCTCTGCTATAGCTACCTCTATCAGCCTAAGCTGCTAGAACACCACTACATTTCACTAATAAGGGATAACTGAACCTGGTATAAGGTGTAAGAACTGAAGGTACCCACTCCAAACCAGACCACCCTCCTACAAGGGTTGACCAGTAAGCCAATTTGGGATGAAATACTGGGTTACCAGTATGCAGTGACAAAATTGAGAGGAGAGAGAGCATTAACACTGGGGTCCTGATTAGCAGGATCCCAGTAACACAGTCAAACACACTGACATCGGGCAGAAACTTAGGGTAAGATGCCAAAAAGATGATAATTTTCTACAATCATCATCATCATTTTTCTGCATTTTCTTTGCTGGTTCTGCCAACGCTGCATTTAATGCACCCAAAGTAACTGCCTGTAATATTCCTGCTAGTCACTAAGGGTGTATGGGGGTGTTCCTCTGGAGCATATCCCCCATCCATTATATCCCTCAAGACTATGCTAAAAAAGAGGTTTCTTTTCATAGGCAGTCTCATATTAGCAGGGTGTTCTTCTTGCAAGATTATCCGCATAGATTTATAATTAATAGCTCCACATCTACATACCTTGATGATATGTGTACTCCATGGGTACATATAAGTAGAGTTAGGAGTAGAAAATCTAGATTCACTTACCTGTTGAGATTTTGTTTTCAGTATTTTGACCTCGCTATTGTGCCCCATCAGTATGATAATCATGCTGCATACCTTCTCACATGTATGCAGATGAGCAGGAACTACACATTTGTGGAGACTTCTTTCTCAGGTGCTAAAACAGTGTGACCTGGCCGCAAGAAGCAGACTTCCCACCCCAGCGAAAGCAAATGAGCGGGAAGCATGAATAGTGTGTGGCACTTAACAAAGCAGTCAACTAAAGCCACGCTGATTTGCAAAATGCTTACGTTTTCATCCAGCACGAAGCAGTCCACTCAGGACAGGAACGAAGCAGAACGTTATGGGAAAGGTGGTGACTCTTATTTAGGAACTATGTGGGTGTGGTAAAAAAATAAAACAAAGTATGAAATTTCTACCAGGAAATAGCGTGGTTAGTGGGACCCCTCCCTGGGGCAGGCCTGCCTCAAACAGTAAGTTACAAAGAAGACAGATGTTAGGGTAGGGATAGATGTAGGTAATTGGTTACGTTATGTCCAATGGTAAAAGAGCGATTGTAGGAGGCTGTCCTGGCTTATAGTGGGTACCAAGGGGTACTTACACTCTGTACCAGGTCCAGTTATCCCTTATTAGTGTAGAAGAGGTGTTTCTAGCAGCTTAGGCTGATAGAAGGTAGCTATAGCAGAGCAGCTTAGAATGAACTAGGAGACATGCAAAGCTCCTACTATACTACTGGTGTCATATGCACAATATCATAAGAAAACACAATACACTGATATACTAAAAATAAAGGTACTTTATTTTTATGACAATATGCCAAAAGTATCTCAGTGAGTACCCTCAGTATGAGGATGCCAAATATACACAAGATATATGTACACAATACCAAAAATATGCAGTAATAGCAAAAGGAAGTAATGCAAGCAGTGTAAAGTTACAATAGATTGCAATAGGAGCACATAGGTATAGGGGCAACACAAACCATATACTCCAAAAGTGGAATGTGAACCACAAATGGACCCCAAACCTATGTGAGCTTGTAGAGGGTCGCTGGGACTGTAAGAAAACAGTGAGGGTTAGAAAAATAGCCCACCCCGAGACCCTGTAAGGTAGTACACCTACAACCCCCAGAGAGCACAGAAGTCGTGATAGGGGGATTCTGCAAGGAAAACCAACACCAGCAAAGCAACAACAGTGGATTTCCGGACCTGAGTACCTGTAAGACAAGGGGCAGGCCTGTGTAAGAATAGTCAGAGCTCCCTATGGGTGGCAAAAGAAATGCTGCAGCCCAAAGGGATCTTCTGGAATCCCAATACCCTGGGTACCTCAGTACCATATACTAGGGAATAATAAGGGTGTTCGAGTATGCCAATGTGAATTGGTGAAATTGGTCACTGTAGGAAAGTACCATCTTGCCTGGCATGTTACCCCCATTTTTCACTGTATATATGTTGTTTTAGTTGTATGTGTCACTGGGACCCTGTTCACCAGGGCCCCAGTGCTCATAAGTGTGCCTGAATGTGTTACCTGTGTAGTGACTAACTGTCTCACTGAGGCTCTGCTAATCAGAACCTCAGTGGTTATGCTCTCTCATTTCTTTCAAATTGTCACTAACAGGCTAGTGACCAATTTTACCAATTTACATTGGCTTACTGGAACACCCTTATAATTCCCTAGTATATGGTACTAAGGTACCCAGGGTATTGGGGTTCCAGGAGATCCCTATGGGCTGCAGCATTTCTTTTGCCACCCATAGGGAGCTCTGACAATTCTTACACAGGCCTGCCACTGCAGCCTGAGTGAAATAACGTCCACGTTATTTCACAGCCATTTTACACTGCACTTAAGTAACTTATAAGTCACCTATATGTCTAACCTTTACCTGGTAAAGGTTAGGTGCAAAGTTACTTAGTGTGAGGGCACCCTGGCACTAGCCAAGGTGCCCCCACATTGTTCAGGGCCAATTCCCTGAACTTTGTGAGTGCGGGGACACCATTACACGCGTGCACTACATATAGGTCAATACCTATATGTAGCTTCACAATGGTAACTCCGAATATGGCCATGTAACATGTCTAAGATCATGGAATTGCCCCCTCTATGCCATCCTGGCATTTTTGGCACAATTCCATGATCCCAGTGGTCTGTAGCACAGACCCTGGTACTGCCAAACTGCCTTTTCTGGAGTTTTCACTGCAGCTGCTGCTGCTGCCAACCCCTCAGACAGGTTTCTGCCCCCCTGGGGTCAAGCCAGGCTTGTCCCAGGATGGCAGAACAAAGGACTTCCTCTGAGAGAGGGTGTTACACCCTCTCCCTTTGGAAAATGGTGTGAAGGCAGGGGAGGAGTAGCCTCCCCCAGCCTCTGGAAATGCTTTCTTGGGCACAGATGTGCCCAATTCTGCATAAGCCAGTCTACACCGGTTCAGGGACCCCTTAGCCCTGCTCTGGCGCGAAACTGGACAAAGGAAAGGGGAGTGACCACTCCCCTGACCTGCACCTCCCCTGGGAGGTGTCCAGAGCTCCTCCAGTGTGCTCCAGACCTCTGCCATCTTGGAAACAGAGGTGCTGCTGGCACACTGGACTGCTCTGAGTGGCCAGTGCCACCAGGTGACATCAGAGACTCCTTCTGATAGGCTCCTTCAGGTGTTAGTAGCCTATCCTCTCTCCTAAGTAGCCAAACCCTCTTTTCTGGCTATTTAGGGTCTCTGTCTCTGGAGAAACTTTAGATAACGAATGCAAGAGCTCATCAGAGTTCCTCTGCATCTCTCTCTTCACCTACTGCCAAGGAATCGACTGCTGACCGTGCTGGAAGCCTGCAACACTGCAACAAAGTAGCAAAGACGACTACTGCAACTCTGTAACGCTGATCCTGCCGCCTTCTCGACTGTTTTCCTGGTGGTGCATGCTGTGGGGGTAGTCTGCCTCCTCTCTGCACTAGAAGCTCCGAAGAAATCTCCCGTGGGTCGACGGAATCTTCCCCCTGCAACCGCAGGCACCAAAAAGCTGCATTACCGGTCCCTTGGGTCTCCTCTCAGCATGACGAGCGAGGTCCCTTGGATCCAGCAACTCTGTCCAAGTGACTCCCACAGTCCAGTGACTGTTCAGTCCAAGTTTGGTGGAGGTAAGTCCTTGCCTCACCTCGCTAGACTGAATTGCTGGGAACTGCGACTTTTGCAGCTACTCCGGCCCCTGTACACTTCCGGCGGAAATCCTTTGTGCACAGCCAAGCCTGGGTCCACGGCACTCTAACCTGCATTGCACGACTTTCTAAGTTGGTCTCCGGCGACGTGGGACTCCTTTGTGTAACTTCGGGTGAGCACCATTTCACGCATCCTTGTAGTGCCTGTTTCTGGCACTTCTCCGGGTGCTACCTGCTGCTGAGAGGGCTCCTTGTCTTGCTCGACGTCCCCTCTACCTCCTGGTCCAATTTGCAACCTCCTGGTCCATCCTGGGCCACAGCAGCATCCAAAAACGCTAACAGCACGATTTGCAGCTAGCAAGGCTTGTTGGCGTTCTTTCGCCGGGAAAACACTTCTGCACGACTCTCCACGGCGAGAGGGATCCGTCCACCAAAGGGGAAGTCTCTAGCCCTTTTCGTTCCTGCAGAAACCTCTGCTTCTTCTGTCCAGTAGAAGCTTCTTTGCACCCACAGCTGGCATTTCCTGGGCATTTGCCCATCTCCGACTTGCTTGTGACTTTTGGACTTGGTCCCCTTGTTCCACAGGTACCCTAGATTGGAAATCCATCGTTGTTGCATTGTTGGTTTGTGTCTTTCCTGCATTATTCCTCTATCACGACTTCTTTGTCTTCTGGGGAACTTTAGTGCACTTTGCACTCACTTTTCAGGGTCTTGGGGAGGGCTAATTTTCCAACTCTCACTATTTTCTAATAGTCCCAGCGACCCTCTACATGGTCACATAGGTTTGGGGTCCATTTGTGGTTCGCATTCCACTTTTGGAGTATATGGTTTGTGTTGCCCCTATCCCTATGTGTCTCCATTTCATCCTATTGTAATTATACATTGTTTGCACTGTTTTCTAAGACTATACTGCATATCTTTAGTACTGTGTACATATAACTTGTGTATATTTGCTATCCTCACTCTGAGGGTACACTCTGAGATACTTTGGCATATTGTCATAAAAATAAAGTACCTTTATTTTTAGTATAACTGTGTATTGTGTTTTCTTATGATATTGTGCAAGTGACACTTGTGGTACTGTAGTAGCTTCACACGTCTCCTAGTTCAGCCTAAGCTGCTCTGCTAAGCTACCATTATCTATCAGCCTAAGCTGCTAGACACCCTATACACTAATAAGGGATAACTAGGCCTGGTGCAAGGTGCAAGTACCCCTTGGTACTCACTACAAGCCAGTCCAGCCTCCTACATATACCACCTGCTACCTCAGTTTTACAATGCTGTAATTGTACAGCCTAAGCGTGCAGTTATTAGCCAAGTTTGCAGTACTTTCCTCAGCAGCATAAACGACTGAGCTAGCCCTGGCTTCTCGTGAGTTGACTAGTGACATGCTATCCGAGTGATAAGCTTATAACACACTGAGTTATCCTAGAATGTTGCTGGGCTCCTGCTGAATCTTCTGCAACCCCTCATCTATTTCTTAACAGAGGGATGCGGGGTGAACTCAAGGTCACATTAGTTTTTTCTGAGACCTACTCTTTACGTGGGTTTCTAATAGAAGGAAGTACAGTGAGGTGAGTTTGGGGTTTTTGGTAAAATGGGATGCAATAGGCCTGCTGCTGAACTGTCTGCCTTGTGCTTTGAGGCATAAAATGCTTTCTTGTGAAATGTCTGTTTGGTCAGAAATGGGCAATAATACATATATTTCACTGGTGCAAGCTCTAGCAAATTCCCACTTCCATTAGGACAGGCCACTAGCGCAAATGTTGCTTTTCCATCGGTCAACTTGTCAGGCAGGATAATGGCAGAGTGAAGTTGCCCCAGCACCGGCGCAATGTACGTAATCTGAAAATGTAACATCACGGCAATTTATGTAATCTGAAAAAGCTGGTGCACGATTGTACTGCTGCGGCTGATGTAACCCTCCCCTCACGGGTGAGTAGTGCGCTTTACAAATTCCTGATTGATTGATTGATGTAACACAGTGCTATTGGGTTTAATATTTAGCTGAAGCAACTACAGCCTGCCAGTTACAAAAATAATACATTAATAAATGCAGCATTGTCATAAATGCAGTATCTGGTACTGTCAACTCTGCTTATATTGTATGGCATAAGGTCACTCTTACTCCATACCCCTTCACTGTGAGGTGAGTTGGTTTTGCTTCTCTCCTGTACTTATATTGTGACTTAACATGCATTGCACATTGCAGGAACTGTTGAACACATTGATGCAGTATGATATGGGGCATAGTAATATGTAAAGGCTATACGTTCCCACTGCTTTATAAGCCTTGATTCATCACTAAATTCATTTGTTTTAATATGCATCTTTTGCCAATCTTATTTCAATTTTTTCTCAGAAGAACCCATCCTGCACCCCATGTTTGTCCATTTAGCTTGCTCAAGTTGCTCCCTAGAAAAAATGCATACCAAGTTTTTACGCCCCACCACTGTCAAATGTCACCAGCTGCCACTGTTAAAGTGTTTCAACAAATTCTATTAACAAAGCCCGTAAAAGAATATTAAGTTAAAGTACCATTTCAGTATTGAGACAAGTATTTACTCATTATTAGCTTGTTTTAAAATTATTCTATATATCTTCTACCTAGACATATTAAATAAAGTATTGTTTGGAGGCGGATATGTTTTGAAGGCATTTACCAAATCTCAATATGGAATAGACTCTTGTGATATCTGAAACATTTGTGGCAGAATATAAAACACGAAAACAATTGCAGCTTCGCAGACATAAATATGTGCATATGTTTTACCTGTAACTGTTAATTCCGTAGTTCGTCTAATTAGAAATTCTCCGTATTTCAACTCACACGTGTAATTTCCTATATCATCTTCTCTAACTTCCCGGATGACAAGTATATCCCTTTTGACAACGATGCTGGGCCGCCATATTTTTGCCTTGCATTCCTGTTTAAATGTACAAAAAAAAGTACCTCCTATGATTATAGATTAAATCACTGAAGTGCACGTATTAGCCCTTGTTGTACTTGAGCATTTATGAAATAAAATATCGTGTACAAAAGAAAACACGAACATGCTCATCTTTAAGTGACAGAGAACTGACTATGAACCGGGCTGAGCAGGGTTACACAAGCCAGAACTGTTAGGGAGCACTCATGACCAATATGTTTTGCATCCTTTTTAGGTCGTTAAAAAATAAAGTAAGCGATCCTAAAATGCATCTTGCAGCAAAGGTATGCGTATACTGCTTTTTAAACTAGTTCAATGCTACTATACATAATGTACACTGTGTAACCGCTACATTGGAACAAACATAATGAAATAAACATTCACATAGTATGCATAATTTGCTTAGTGTTTAATTATTGTCACATCATTCATTGCCTGGGTTAAAGGAACCTTTATCACTAGCATATAGTCAGCATCATTTCTGTTAAATTTATTATAAAATGGCACACCTTAAAATGCTCCAGTCTCCTACATTTTAAGACGGAAAGTTAGAAGTTTCATTTTTTAAGCGTGGTCTTAAAAATATATTTTTTCACATTCTCAATGGGGAAGGGGTCCCTTCGAGACCCCTTTCCCATAAGGGAATTGTTAGCACTACCTTTTAGCAGTCTGTAAAAAATGAATGTTTTGCAACCGTAATTTGGTCACAGACATTCTTACATAACACTACATTTCTGAACTTGGAAGAGACACGCTAAACACACCCTTCTAAATACCAAATCGGCAAACCTAATTGTAATTCAGTAACAAGTTACCGAATTGTAATTTGCCATTTGTATATAGGTAAAAGCATGTTGCAGCCGGAAAGAGCCAATCGGGCCGTTTCAGACGACGAAAATGGTTTGTACATATTGTGCCAAGTGAAACATCCAAATCACCTGTACCTTGTTTGCCTTCCAACTTTATTTTGCTACAATGTACTCCTTCACTGAGCATTCTATACACAAAGAGCATTTCCAGACCTTTTTCATGCCATAGAAACATTTATGATTAAAGAACAGCTACCACATCTCATGGATGTAACTATCTCCTGGCTTCTCAAATCTGCCTACAGGCATGTCCTTCAGGCACGAGGTGAACTAAAATGTTGAAATGGGCAGATTAATAACTCAGTTGTAGGAAAGTACCATCTTTCTTGGCATGTTACCCCCAATTTCTGCCTGTTTGTCAGTGTGTTTTTACTGTCTCACTGTGATCCTGCTAGTCAGGACCCCAGTGCTCATAGTTTGTGGCCTATATGTGTTGTCAGTATGCTTGACTGTGTCACTGGGGTTCTGCTAACCAGAACTCCAGTGCTTATGCTCTGTGTACCAAATGTTTCACTATAGTTTAGTGACTCCACATTCCAATTCTGATTGGCACACTGGACCCCCTTATAAATCCCTAGTATATGGTACCTAGGTACCCAGGGCATTTGGGTTCCAGGAGATCCTTATGGGCTGAAGCATATCATTTGCCACCCATAAGGAGCTCATACAAACCTTTCTGCAGGACTGCCAATGCAGCCTGAGTGAAATAGTGCACACACTATTTCACAGCCATTTTTCACTGCACCAGGTAACTTATAAGTCACCTACATGTCTAACCTTCATTTACTGAAGGCTAGGTGCAAAGTTACTGTGTGTGAGGGCACCCTTTCCCTAGCAAATGTGCCCCACTTTGTCCAAGGCCAATTCCGCGGACCTCATGAGTGCAGGGACACCATTATAAGAGTGCACTACATATAGGTCAATACATATATGTAGCTTCACAATGGTAACTCCAAATATGGTCATGTGAGGATTCAAGATTGTGAAATTGAGCCCCCAAACCAAATCTGGTATTGGGGGGCCAATTCCATGGACCCCTAGTACTGCCAAACCAACTCTCCGAGGTATCCACTGCAGCCCCAGCTTCTGCCACCTCACAGACACATTTCTGCTCTCCTGGGGATTGAGCAGCTCAATCCCAGGAAGGCAGAACAATGCATTTCCTTTAGGAGAGGGGTGTTACACTCTCTCCCATTGGAAATAGGTGTTACAGGCTTGGGAAGGGTATCCTCCCAGAGCCTCTGGAAATGCTTTGAAGGGCACAAACGGTGCCCTTCATGCATAATCCAGTCTACACCAGTTCAGGGACCCCCAGTCCCTGCTCTGGCAAAGGAAAGGAGAGTGACGACTCCCCTATCCATCACCACCCCAGGGGTGGTACCCAGAGCTCCTCCAGAGTGTCCATGGTGTTAATCATCTTGGATTCCAAGGTGTGGGGACCCTCTGGGAGCATCTGAGTGGCCAGTGCCAGCAGGTGATGTCAGAGACCCCTCTTGATAGGTGCATGCCTGGGTAGGTAGCCAATCCCCCTCTCAGGGCTTCTCTGGGTGTTTCCTCAGATTCGGTTTGCAAGACTCCTCCAGGGCTCCTCTACATCCTCTGCTTCGGCTTCTGACTGTCGGATCAACCGCAGACTGCTCCAGGAACCGCTGTAACTGCAACAAAGTATCCAGGAAGGCTACTGTGGCCTGCAACTTCAGCTCCAGCCAGCAACTGCAACAGTTTCCAAGGTGTGCACACTCTGAGGACTACCTGTCTTCACCCTGCACCAGAAGAACCAAAGGAATCTCCTGTGGAGTGATGGAGTCACTTCCTTGCTTCAGCAGGCACTTCTCTGCAATGACAACTGGTACTCTGGGATTCCTCTCCTGTCAACGAGCGTGATCCTTGGAACACAGGTGGTGGACCGAAGTGACCCGGACTGTCCGAAGGTCCAGCTGTCCAAATTTGGTGGATGTAAGAGCATGCCTCCCTGTTCCAGGCAGTACCCCTGTCCATTGCGTCCTCTGCAGCTCTTTGGGCTTCTGTGCACTTTTTCCAAAAGTTCTTCATGCACAGCGTAGCCCATGTCCACAGCACTCCATCCTGCAACGCACCGCTCTCTCAGTTGTTCCCCGGCAGCATGGGATCCTCCTGTGTAGTGCTGCGAACGCACTTTGCAACTTCTTTGTTCCCGTATTGTGGGACTCCCGTGGGTGCTGCCTGGTCTTCTGAGGGCTCTCTGAAGTGCTGAAAGCCCCCTCTGTCCCCTCAGTCCAATTTGAGACCCCCAGGTCCCTCCTTGGTCCAGGCAGCTCCTCTTTCACGCAAAATGCGTACTTGCATGAACCAAGGCTTATTGACGGAATCCAGCGATGCAAACAGCCTACATCCAACAAATCGATGTGGGACATCTCTTGTGCATTTCTGTACTTTTCCTTCAACCGGAGAATCCACTTTTGCACCTTTTTCCAGGTGGGCAGGGGCTCCTGTTCTTCCTGGACTCTTCATTGACTTCTGGACTTGGTCTCCTCTCTCCACAGGTCTTCAGGTCCAGGAATCCATCTTTGGTTGCTTGCAGTCTTGCTTGGTTCTTGCATAATTCTTCATCACGACTTGTAGTGTGTTGTGAGGAAACTTGCTGTACTTTACTCCTGCTTTCCTGGGCTCTAGGGTGTGGTACTTTACTTACTTTTGGTGGTTTTCTTACACTCCTAGCGCCCCTCTACACACTACACCTGCCTAGAGGGGAATCTGACCTTCGCATTCCACTATTTTAGGATATGGTTTATGTTGGCCCTAGGCTCGTTGCAATCTATTGGGTTTTTCACTGTTTGCACTATTCTATGACTGTTTACTTACTTGATTTTGGTTACTAGTGTATATATTGTGTATAATACTGACCTCCAGAAAGAGTATTGCCTCTAAGATATTTTTGGCCTTCTGTCACTAAAATAAAGTACCCTTTATTTTTCGTAATACTGAGTATTGTCTTTTATTGTGTATAAGTACTGTGTGACTATAGTGGTATTGCAAGAGCATTGCATTTCTCCTAGTTCAGCCTTGGCTGCTCTGCTAAAGCTACCCCTAGACAGCCTAAGCTGCTAGACACTGCATACATTTCACTAATAAGGGATAACTGGACCTGGTATAAGGTGTAAGTACCTTTGGTACCCACTTCACACCAGGCCATCCTCCTCCATCCATGAATTAACCAAACTGCAGATGATATTTCTGCCACAGTAAAAGGTAACTTTTCTAACTTTCAATGTTTAGCATAATATGTCCCTTCTTTCTTAGCCATTATTTGCTGCTGTCGCGTCAAGTTAAATGTGGCAAATAGGTCCCTGGAGGTGACATGTTGCCAGGGCACGTGACCACTTTTCAGAACTTGTAACGTCCAACCTAACTGCATAACGGACCTAGTGTAAAAATGACATATCCTTTTGTATGATGTCAATTGCAGATGAAACAATGTTGTTAAGCTTGCATTTGCAAACAGACAAAGGGGGTCATTACAACATTGGCGTTAAAAGCCGCTTTCCGCCGTGCAGAAGACCGCCAACACACCGCCGCAGCCACGGAAATCCGCCACAGCTATTATGACCCACATCTCGGAATCCGACAAAATTCAGACACCCACACAAGTCCGCCACACCAAAGGTCAGTGATAAACTGGCGAAAACAAAACCTCCACCGTCACGCCAACAGAAACACGCCCATGCTATCACGACCCACGAATCCACGCGGCGGTCTTTCAACCGCAGTATTCCATTGGCGGTACACACCGCCGCACTCAAAATACACAAACATCTCGAAAACACCGCCACATTGCACAATTCCAAATACACACACCTGATACACATACAAACACCACTCCCACACAATCAATACTATATAAAACACACACCCACATCACCCAGAAACCCCTACAACCAAAAATTTCGACGAAGGCCAGGGAGACTGCACAGCATAGACAACGCCACCACACAGAGGCACACAACACCATCACCCACACAACATCCACGCACAAAACACCACACACCACTACACATCACCACACTCATCACCACATACACCACCCCACACATCACCTACACCACCCCATGGCACGGCAAAAACACCCCAGGTTCTCGGAGGAGGAGCTCAGGAAATCGTACGGGTAGAGCCACAGCTATTTGGATCACAGGTGCAGCACACCTCCATAGCTAGGAGGATGGAGCTATGGCGAAGAATAGTCGACAGGGTCAACGCAGTGGGACAACACCCAAGAAATTGGGAGGACATCAGGAAGAGGTGGAACGACCTACAGGGGAAGGTGCGTTCTGTGGTCTCCAGGCACAACATCGCAGTACAGCCGACCGGCGGCGGACCCCTGTAGGAGGCTGGACTGGCTTGTAGTGAGTACCAAGGGGTACTTGCACCTTGCACCAGGCCCAGTTATCCCTTATTAGTGTATAGGGTGTCTAGCAGATTAGGCTGATAGATAATGGTAGCTTAGCAGAGCAGCTTAGGCTGAACTAGGAGACGTGTGAAGCTACTACAGTACCACCTAGTGTCATATGCACAATATCATAAGAAAACACAATACACAGTTATACTAAAAATAAAGGTACTTTATTTTTATGACAATATGCCAAAGTATCTTAGAGTGTACCCTCAGTGAGAGGATAGGAAATATACACAAGATATATATACACCATAGCAAAAATATGCAGTATAGTCTTAGAAAACAGTGCAAACAATGTATAGTTACAATAGGATGCAATGGGGGAACATAGGGATAGGGTCAACACAAACCATATACTCCAAAAGTGGAATGCGAACCACGAATGGACCCCAAACCTATGTGACCTTGTAGAGGGTCGCTGGGACTATTAGAAAATAGTGAGAGTTAGAAAAATAACCCTCCCCAAGACCCTGAAAAGTGAGTGCAAAGTGCACTAAAGTTCCCCTAAGGACAAAGAAGTCGTGTTAGAGGAATAATGCAGGAAAGACACAAACCAGCAATGCAACACTGTGGATTTCCAATCTAGGGTACCTGTGGAACAAGGGGACCAAGTCCAAAAGTCACAAGCAAGTCGGAGATGGGCAAATGCCCAGGAAATGCCAGCTGCGGGTGCAAAGAAGCTTCTACTGTACAGAAGAAGCTGCGGTTTCTGCAGGAACGAAAAGGGCTAGAGACTTCCCCTTTGGTGGACGGATCCCTCTCGCCGTGGAGAGTCGTGCAGAAGTGTTTTCCCGCCGAAAGGACGCAAACAAGCCTTGCTAGCTGCAAATCGTGCGGTTGGCGTTTTTGGACGCTGCTGAGGCCCAAGAGGGACCAGAAGGTCGCAAATTGGACCAGCAGAGAGAGGGGACGTCGAGCAAGACAAGGAGCACTCTCTGAAGCCGGTAGCACCCGGAGAAGTGCCAGAAACAGGCACTACGAGGATGCGTGAAACGGTGCTCGCCGAAGTTGCACAAAGGAGTCCCACGTCGCCGGAGACCAACTTAGAAAGTCGTGCAATGCAGGTTAGAGTGCCGTGGACCCAGGCTTGGATGTGCACAAAGGATTTCCGCCGGAAGTGCACAGGGGCCGGAATAGCTGCAAAAGTCGCGGTTCCCAGCAATGTAGCCCAGCGAGGTGAGGCAAGGACTTACCTCCACCAAACTTGGACTGAAGAGTCACTGGACTGTGGGGGTCACTTGGACAGAGTCGCTGGATTCGAGGGACCTCGCTCGTCGTGCTGAGAGGAGACCCAGGGGACCGGTAATGCAGCTTTTTGGTGCCTGCGGTTGCAGGGGGAAGATTCCGTCGACCCACAGGAGATTTCTTCGGAGCTTCTGGTGCAGAGAGGAGGCAGACTACCCCCACAGCATGCACAAGCAGGAAAACAGTCGAGAAGGCGGCAGGATCAGCGTTACAGAGTTGCAGTAGTCGTCTTTGCTACTATGTTGCAGTTTTGCAGGCTTCCAGCGCGGTCAGCAGTCGATTCCTTATCAGAAGGTGAAGAGAGAGATGCAGAGGAACTCAGCTGAGCTCATGCATTCGTTATCTGAAGTTTCCCCAGAGACAGAGACCCTAAATAGCCAGAAAAGAGGGTTTGGCTACCTAGGAGAGAGGATAGGCTACTAACACCTGAAGGAGCCTATCAGCAGGAGTCTCTGACGTCACCTGGTGGCACTGGCCACTCAGAGCAGTCCAGTGTGCCAGCAGCACCTCTGTTTCCAAGATGGCAGAGGTCTGGAGCACACTGGAGGAGCTCTGGACACCTCCCAGGGGAGGTGCAGGTCAGGGGAGTGGTCACTCCCCTTTCCTTTGTCCAGTTTCGCGCCAGAGCAGGGGCTAAGGGGTCCCTGAACCGGTGTAGACTGGCTTATGCAGAATTGGGCACCTCTGTGCCCAACAAAGCATTTCCAGAGGCTGGGGGAGGCTACCCCTCCCCTGCCTTCACACCATTTTCCAAAGGGAGAGGGTGTCACACCCTCTCTCAGAGGAAGTTCTTTGTTCTGCCATCCTGGGGCAGGCCTGGCTGGACCCCAGGAGGGCAGATGCCTGTCTGAGGGGTTGGCAGCAGCAGCAGCTGCAGTGAAACTCCAGGAAGGGCAGTTTGGCAGTACCAGGGTCTGTGCTACAGACCACTGGGATCATGGAATTGTACCAACAATGCCAGGATGGCATAGAGGGGGCAATTCCATGATCATAGACATGTTACATGGCCATATTCGGAGTTACCATTGTGAAGCTACATATAGGTAGTGACCTATATGTAGTGCACGCGTGTAATGGTGTCCCCACACTCACAAAGTTCAGGGAATTGGCTCTGAACAATGTGGGGGCACCTTGGCTAGTGCCAGGGTGCCCTCACACTAAGTAACTTTGCACCTAACCTTTACCAGGTAAAGGTTAGACATATAGGTGACTTATAAGTTACTTAAGTGCAGTGTAAAATGGCTGTGAAATAACGTGGACGTTATTTCACTCAGGATGCAGTGGCAGGCCTGTGTAAGAACTGTCAGAGCTCCCTATGGGTGGCAAAAGAAATGCTGCAGCCCATAGGGATCTCCTGGAACCCCAATACCCTGGGTACCTTAGTACCATATACTAGGGAATTATAAGGGTGTTCCAGTAAGCCAATGTAAATTGGTAAAATTGGTCACTAGCCTGTTAGTGACAATTTGAAATAAATGAGAGAGCATAACCACTGAGGTTCTGGTTAGCAGAGCCTCAGTGAGACAGTTAGGCACTACACAGGGAACACACACATATAGGCCACAAACTTATGAGCACTGGGGTCCTGACTAGCAGGGTCCCAGTGACACATAACAAACATACTGAAAACATAGGGTTTTCACTATGAGCACTGGGCCCTGGCTAGCAGGATCCCAGTGAGACAGTGAAAACACCCTGGCATACACTCACAAACAGGCCAAAAGTGGGGGTAACATGGCTAGAAAGAGGCTACTTTCTCACACAACCCTTCCCCCCAAACGAAGGACAATAAGGCTAACCTTGGCCAGTTGAGACTTTATTGTCTAAGTGGTGATAAGTAGAGAGTAGCTCTGCAATAGACTGGTTACTCCCTTTATCATCCACTATATGGTTACTTCCCTGTGGGGATGTAAACCACCCTGTTTGAAGTTTTTTAGTTAAGCAACAATGTGAAGATGTATTTTCAGAGTTTCTATCAATAAGTTTTAGTTTAGAGCAGTGGGAATTGTCCACTGAACCTATTTGTAGTGATGGAAATGCCAGACAGGGATGCTGTCTCAGAAAAGCCATAGCTGGGCAAAAACTTTGTCCATATGGCTGGAAGAGAGAACAGGGATGCTGTTTCTCTTGAGTTGGAGCAGGGCAGGGATGCTGTCCTATGAGCTCCACACTAGGGCAGGGATGCTGTCCTAAGTGTTGTGAGGCAGTGCAGGGTTTCTGCACTAAAGTTTCTCTGGGAGGGTTGGAGGGATGCTCCATGTTAACTAAAATGGTGCTCTTTTTCTCACCAATGTTAGTTATCCCACAGAGAGGTACTTCTACCTCAGGGAGTACAGTTTTGCCAACTGATGATTCCCTTGGAACAGGTGCCACCCCAGGAGAGGTTTCTCCCACCACAGGAATGGTATCCTGAATGGTAGGGTGGTTAGGGAATACTGTGATACCCTTTTTACCTGTTGATGGAAAGGGATCCTGAGTTTTCAGGCCTTCTCTCCTTTGCTTTTTCATTTCAGTAGAAATGAGAGGGAACAATTCCTCAGGGATGCCCAGCATGGCTGCATGGGCATAAAACTCTACATCAGCCCAACCTGAGGCCTCTAGGTCATTACCTAAGAGACAGTCTACAGGTGAGCTAGGTGATACCACCACCTGCTTAGGGCCAGTAACTCCACCCCAACTAAACTGAATTATAGCTAAGGGAAGAAACTTAGTGGAGTTATGGACATCAATAATTTTATACTGTTGTCCAATGATGTGTTGTTCAGGAGCCACAAGGTTTTCAGTCACCAAAGTGATACTGGCACCTGTGTCCCTGTAGGCCAAGGCCTCAACACCATTTATTGAAACTGTCTGCCTGTACTTATCCATTGTAAGGGGACAAGCAGCCAGTGTGGCAAGGCCAATGCCACTAGGTGTGACAGAAACTGTCTTGGGACTGACTACCCCAGTTTCTATGATGGACCCATAAGTGAACCCAACTACACCCTTAACTTGACTGTTGCCAGCAGTCCCACCACTAGTACCACTACTGCTAGGGGCACTAGAGCTTTATGTATTAGTGGTGGTAGGCTCAGGGGGTTTACCTGGACAGGACTTATCCCCTGGCCTATGGCCTCTGTTTTTACACACAAAGCACCAAGGCTTTTTAATGTGTGCAGGTTGAGAAGAAGAGGAAGAATTAGTTTTATCCCCACCCTCTGAAGAGTGTTTAAGATTTGAAGTGGGATCTTTGGTTTTACCCTTATCCCCATGCTTATCTTGAGATTTTTCACCATCTTTCTTCTTATTGCCATCTTTGTCACCCCCTGTATGAACTTTTCTGTTCACCCTTGTTCTGACCCATTTGTCTGCCTTCTTTCCCAATTCTTGGGGAGAGGTCAGATCAGAGTCTACCAGGTACTGGTGCAACAAATCAGACACACAATTATTAAGTATATGCTCTCTCAGGATTGTGTTATACAGGCTTTCATAATCAGTAACTTTACTGCCATGTAACCACCCCTCCAAGGCCTTCACTGAATGGTCAATGAAATCAACCCAGTCTTGTGAAGACTCCTTTTTGGTCTCTCTGAACTTTATCCTGTATTGTTCAGTGGTTAAGCCATAACCATCCAGGAGTGCATTCTTAAGAACTTGGAAATTATTAGCATCATTTTCTTTCACAGTAAGGAGCCTATCCCTACCTTTTCCACTAAATGATAGCCATAGGATAGTAGCCCACTGCCTTTGGGGGACATCCTGTACAACACAGGCCCTCTCAAGTGCAGCAAACCACTTGTTAATGTCATCCCCCTCCTTGTAAGGGGGAACTATCTTGTGCAGATTCCTGGAATCATGCTCTTTTGCAGGATGACTATGGGGAATACTGCTGCTGCCACCATGGGTTTCTAAACCCAACTTCTGTCTTTCCTTCTCTAATTCTAAAGACTGTCTATCCAAATCCAGCTGTTGCTTCTTGAGCTTCAGTCTGGTTTGTTCCACTCTCAATCTATTGAGCTCCCTTTCTAACAATCTGTCATCAGGGTGGGTGGGAGGGACATGCCTTGAAACAGAAGTATGGTGAGAATGGACAGAAGGAGACCTGTCCCTTACAGAAGCCACCCTAACAGCTTGGTTAACAGAAACATCACTACCAGTATGGTGAGAATAAATGCTTTTGCTATTATGTGAGACAACACTATTTCTATGGTGAGGCTCTCCATCATTACCAACTATGCTAGACTGTCTAGTAATGGGCAGGCTAGGAAGTTTCTTTCCTGAATCTTTTCCTGGGGGAGTCCCTGGATCAGATTGAGAACCATTAGCTACTTTTTCAACAGATTGGGCACTTATGGCCTTATCCTGTACTCTAAGCATGTTAATTAACAGTTCTAAGGAAGGATTCTTCCCTACACTCAAACCTCTCTCTATGCAGAGATTCCTTGCTCCTTTCCAGCTAAGGTGATCATATGCAAGTTTGGACAGATCAACATTTTGGCCTGTGCCAGACATTTTTTAGAGAGAGTTAAAGTGATAGTAAAAGATAAAAAGTTTGTCAGAGCTTTTAGAAAGACAGAGAAAAAAAACTTTTTAAACTTTTTAGAACTTTTTAGAAAGTTAGAAGTACTTTTCAGCACTTAGAAAAGAGTGAAAAGAGGAAATGCAAAACTTTTTGTCTATGTGTATATACACTGACCTTGTTTTGTATATTTTTCTCTTATGAAAAGTACAATGACAAGAGTGGTAAGTAGTCTCAAAGCACTTATCCCACCGCTGCACAACCAATGTAGGAGGCTGGACTGGCTTGTAGTGAGTACCAAGGGGTACTTGCACCTTGCACCAGGCCCAGTTATCCCTTATTAGTGTATAGGGTGTCTAGCAGATTAGGCTGATAGATAATGGTAGCTTAGCAGAGCAGCTTAGGCTGAACTAGGAGACGTGTGAAGCTACTACAGTACCACCTAGTGTCATATGCACAATATCATAAGAAAACACAATACATAGTTATACTAAAAATAAAGGTACTTTATTTTTATGACAATATGCCAAAGTATCTTAGAGTGTACCCTCAGTGAGAGGATAGGAAATATACACAAGATATATATACACCATAGCAAAAATATGCAGTATAGTCTTAGAAAACAGTGCAAACAATGTATAGTTACAATAGGATGCAATGGGGGAACATAGGGATAGGGGCAACACAAACCATATACTCCAAAAGTGGAATGCGAACCACGAATGGACCCCAAACCTATGTGACCTTGTAGAGGGTCGCTGGGACTATTAGAAAATAGTGAGAGTTAGAAAAATAACCCTCCCCAAGACCCTGAAAAGTGAGTGCAAAGTGCACTAAAGTTCCCCTAAGGACAAAGAAGTCGTGTTAGAGGAATAATGCAGGAAAGACACAAACCAGCAATGCAACACTGTGGATTTCCAATCTAGGGTACCTGTGGAACAAGGGGACCAAGTCCAAAAGTCACAAGCAAGTCGGAGATGGGCAAATGCTCAGGAAATGCCAGCTGCGGGTGCAAAGAAGCTTCTACTGTACAGAAGAAGCTGCGGTTTCTGCAGGAACGAAAAGGGCTAGAGACTTCCCCTTTGGTGGACGGATCCCTCTCGCCGTGGAGAGTCGTGCAGAAGTGTTTTCCCGCCGAAAGGATGCCAACAAGCCTTGCTAGCTGCAAATCGTGCGGTTGGCGTTTTTGGACGCTGCTGAGGCCCAGGAGGGACCAGGAGGTCGCAAATTGGACCAGCAGAGAGAAGGGACGTCGAGCAAGACAAGGAGCCCTCTCTAAAGCCGGTAGCACCCAGAGAAGGGCCAAAAACAGGCACTACGAGGATGCGTGAAACGGTGCTCGCCGAAGTTGCACAAAGGAGTCCCACGTCGCCGGAGACCAACTTAGAAAGTCGTGCAATGCAGGTTAGAGTGCCGTGGACCCAGGCTTGGCTGTGCACAAAGGATTTCCGCCGGAAGTGCACAGGGGCCGGAGTAGCTGCAAAAGTCGCGGTTCCCAGCAATGCAGCCCAGCGAGGTGAGGCAATGACTTACTTCCACCAAACTTGGACTGAAGAGTCACTGGACTGTGGGGGTCACTTGGACAGAGTCGCTGGATTCGAGGGACCTCGCTCGTCGTGCTGAGAGGAGACCCAAGGGACCGGTAATGCAGCTTTTTGGTGCCTGCGGTTGCAGGGGGAAGATTCCGTCGACCCACGGGAGATTTCTTCGGAGCTTCTGGTGCAGAGAGGAGGCAGACTACCCCCACAGCATGCACAAGCAGGAAAACAGTCGAGAAGGCGGCAGGATCAGCGTTACAGAGTTGCAGTAGTCGTCTTTGCTACTATGTTGCAGTTTTGCAGGCTTCCAGCGCGGTCAGCAGTCGATTCCTTATCAGAAGGTGAAGAGAGAGATGCAGAGGAACTCGGCTGAGCTCATGCATTCGTTATCTGAAGTTTCCCCAGAGACAGAGACCCTAAATAGCCAGAAAAGAGGGTTTGGCTACCTAGGAGAGAGGATAGGCTACTAACACCTGAAGGAGCCTATGAGCAGGAGTCTCTGACGTCACCTGGTGGCACTGGCCACTCAGAGCAGTCCGGTGTGCCAGCAGCACCTCTGTTTCCAAGATGGCAGAGGTCTGGAGCACACTGGAGGAGCTCTGGACACCTCCCAGGGGAGGTGCAGGTCAGGGGAGTGGTCACTCCCCTTTCCTTTGTCCAGTTTCGCGCCAGAGCGGGGCTAAGGGGTCCCTGAACCGGTGTAGACTGGCTTATGCAGAATTGGGCACCTCTGTGCCCAACAAAGCATTTCCAGAGGCTGGGGGAGGCTACCCCTCCCCTGCCTTCACACCATTTTCCAAAGGGAGAGGGTGTCACACCCTCTCTCAGAGGAAGTTCTTTGTTCTGCCATCCTGGGCCAGGCCTGGCTGGACCCCAGGAGGGCAGATGCCTGTCTGAGGGGTTGGCAGCAGCAGCAGCTGCAGTGAAACCCCAGGAAGGGCAGTTTGGCAGTACCAGGGTCTGTGCTACAGACCACTGGGATCATGGAATTGTACCAACAATGCCAGGATGGCATAGAGGGGGCAATTCCATGATCATAGACATGTTACATGGCCATATTCGGAGTTACCATTGTGAAGCTACATATAGGTAGTGACCTATATGTAGTGCACGCGTGTAATGGTGTCCCCGCACTCACAAAGTTCAGGGAATTGGCTCTGAACAATGTGGGGGCACCTTGGCTAGTGCCAGGGTGCCCTCACACTAAGTAACTTTGCACCTAACCTTTACCAGGTAAAGGTTAGACATATAGGTGACTTATAAGTTACTTAAGTGCAGTGTAAAATGGCTGTGAAATAACGTGGACGTTATTTCACTCAGGCTGCAGTGGCAGGCCTGTGTAAGAATTGTCAGAGCTCCCTATGGGTGGCAAAAGAAATGCTGCAGCCCATAGGGATCTCCTGGAACCCCAATACCCTGGGTACCTTAGTACCATATACTAGGGAATTATAAGGGTGTTCCAGTAAGCCAATGTAAATTGGTAAAATTGGTCACTAGCCTGTTAGTGACAATTTGAAATAAATGAGAGAGCATAACCACTGAGGTTCTGGTTAGCAGAGCCTCAGTGAGACAGTTAGGCACTACACAGGGAACACACACATATAGGCCACAAACTTATGAGCACTGGGGTCCTGACTAGCAGGGTCCCAGTGACACATAACAAACATACTGAAAACATAGGGTTTTCACTATGAGCACTGGGCCCTGGCTAGCAGGATCCCAGTGAGACAGTGAAAACACCCTGGCATACACTCACAAACAGGCCAAAAGTGGGGGTAACAAGGCTAGAAAGAGGCTACTTTCTCACAACCCCCACCTCCTCCCCCACAACTAACAACATGGGAAGAGCAGGTCTTGACCATTATGCATCCTGAGGGCCTCGGAGGAGTTGCGGGAGAAATGGACTCTGCTAAGTCAAATCTTAAATATCATATCCCCCACCCTACCTGCATGCTATCTCAGACCCCCACCCTCACCATCTCCCCCATCACTCCAACTCCTCACTAATGTACTAATAACACAAACAACCCATCCCAACACCAAGCCCTGCATAACACAACAAAGCATGGACACCCCTCACTAAAGCATGCCAACTGCACATACCCATAACACCCCCCCAACCGTCATCACATTAGCCCCCACACAGGAATGCTAGCACTGGGGTACACGCTCACCCACCCATTGCACACCATAACACACACACATGCAATAATCATGCTTTTACACCCCTGCAGGACCACTACCCAACGTCAACAGACAGGTGGGTCCAGACATCTCTACCCCACCTACAGAAGAGGCCCACAGTGATGACAGCAGCTCTGGCCAACTGGATCCAGATGACCAGCCCGGACCATCGTGGGCCTCGGGACAGTCGGTTCCCCTCGCACAGGCACAGCCCACCACAGACCTTCCACCCTCTGGTAACACCAGCACAGCACCCACCCAGCGGGCCCATACCTCCGTCCCCAGGACACGTCAATCAGCTGTGTGTCCACCACTACAGGGAACCCAGGATAACCCACCACCCCAACAACAACAGGGACCTGGAGGCAGTGGCAGTGGGCACACGGTCCAGGGACGGAGGCACAGGAACACAGGGGAACTGGGAGGGCTGCTGTGCGACAGGGGGCGGACAGGCGAAGGGAACCCACTCTCCACGAGGCCCTCTCCTCCATCATGGGAGCATACCACCACTCCCAGGAGACGATGGCTACGGTCCTGGCCAAGTTTCAGGAGACCCAGCGCCTGCAGGAGGAACAGTATTTGGGCTTCAGGGAGGAACTCAGAACCATCACTTCCGCCCTGGGCACCATCGTAGGGGTGCTGAAGAAGATACTTAACACCAGGAGGGACATCGTGGCACTCCAAGGGGCCCCTGACACTAGCATGGACGATGAACTGCCCACCACCTCCGCCAGCGCTAGTGGACAGGAGGCACCGCCACAGGACCACCACACCAGCACCCCACCCCCTTCAGAAGGGGAACCACCCCACAAGCGGTCCCTGAGATCCAGGAACAGGACAGAGCACGATGGAAAGACCCCCGCCAAGAAATGAGACCACCCTGATTGTCATCCCACTGTCCCACTTTGTAACCCTGTCCATATTGGAACTGCCCCAGCTCCACTTCCTATGCCCATATGGGCAGTGCACCTGTGAGACTAATAGACTGGACTCTGCCATGGACATTCCTCCACCATCACCCCTCACCATTTTACCACCCCCCTCCAATATTTAGCACTTCAATAAACACCCTTGAACCACAAAACAATCTGGAGTCAGTCTGTGATTTTGAAAATGTGTATTACCAATGACAGTGACAAAATCCGTTCTCAAATGTAATGTCAACATACCTATGTCACACATCACAAGTCCATGAGGAATGTAAGCAGATGGCACACGTTGGTAACCACACCTGTGAAACCGTAATGGAAATGTACAACTCAGTTACCATATACTGGTTGAAATTGACAGACAGGATAAAGTTAGAAGTGTGAAAGTACTTGTAGTAGGCAGGAATGTGTTCTCAGCTGTGTGTCACTGGAAATATTGCTGGATAACTGAGTCCCTGTTGTCAATGTCTTCTTCCTCTGCTTCCTCCTCATCACTGTCCACAGGCTCCACAGCTGCCACAACACCGTCATCTGGACCATCCTCCTGCAGAAAAGGCACCTGGCGTCGCAAAGCCAGATTGCGAAGCATACAGCAGGTGATGATGATCTGGCACACCTTCCTTGGTGAGTAGAATAGGGAACCACCTGTCATATGGAGGCACCTGAACCTGGCCTTCAGGAGTCCGAAGGTGCGTTCGATCACCCTCCTAGTCCGCCCATGGGCCTCATTGAAGCGTTCCTCTGCCCTGGTCCTGGGATTCCTCACTGGGGTCAGTAGCCATGACAGGTTGGGGTAACCAGAGTCCCCTAATAGCCACACACAGTGCCTCTGGAGCTGACCCATCACATAAGGGATGCTGCTATTCCGCAGGATGTAGGCGCCATGCACAGAGCCAGGGAATATAGCATTTACCTGGGAGATGTACTGGTCTGCCAAACATACCATTGGTACATTCATGGAATGATAACTCTTAAGGTTCCTGTACACCTGTTCACTCCTGTGGAGGGGGACCAAAGCTACATGGGTCCCATCAATGGCACCTAGGATGTTGGGCATATGTCCCAGGGCATAGAAGTCACCTTTAACTGTAGCCAAATCCTCCACCTGAGGGAAAACGATGTAGCTCCTCATGTGTTTCAGCAGGGCAGACAACACTCTGGACAACACGTTGGAAAACATAGGCTGGGACATCCCTGATGCCATGGCCACTGTTGTTTAAAATGACCTACTTGCAAGGAAATGGAGCACTGATAGCACTTGAGGGGGGATTCCTGTGGGATGGCGGATAGCTGACATCAGGTCAGGCTCCAACTGGGTACACAGTTCCTGGATTGTGGCACGGTCAAACCTGTAGGTGATGATTAAATGTTGCTCCTCCATTGTCAACAGGTCCACCAGCGGTCGGTACACCGGAGGATTCCGCCATCTCCTCACATGTCCCAGCTGACGGTGCCTAGGAAGGACAACAGCAACCACAGAGTCAAACGACAGTGTACACAGAACACGAAACAAAATCCAAATAGTTATCTGTATGTGTGTTGAGTCCAGGCCTAGGTATGTGTGATGCAGTTGAAAATGAAGCTATGTGGGCCCCTGAAATGGCGTCTGCCTGACCTCTAAACTGGGACAATGGGATGTGAGGTAACTGCGCTGGCGTTGTACACCGTCGCGGTAGGCGGTCGAAGACCGCGGCGCAAAGCTGCATTGGTTAACATTGGACCCTATGGGTCCCAGGAGCCTATGAGTAAGTGCGCCGGCAGTGATGATACGCACCGCCGCGGACGTGACTGCCATTTTCTATCTGTTCAATCACTCGATACCTGATCTTCGACAGGAGAGGACCTACACTGCAAGTGCTGCTGTGACCTCGGTCTGGAAGAGACAATGGCTCGTGCGTCTGGGGAAAGGGCCCCTGCCTTCACTGCACAGGAGTTGGAGAAGCTCGTGGACGGGGTTCTCCCCCAGTACACACTACTCTAAGGTCCTCCAGACCAACAGGTGAGTACACACGGAGCATGTTGTAGGGGCTATGCCTGTGTGGAGAGGGCTGGTTGTTAAGTAGGAAGGGGGCAGAGTTCTGCATGCATGAAGGACTGTGAATGCATGTGCAACATGGCAAGGCGAGGGATGTGGGCCACTCACTTCGACGGTGCAGTTCCTAATGACTTCTCTTCTTCCCCTGTACATGTCATGTAGGTCAGCGCCCACCAGAAGAAGGATATTTGACGTGCCATCGCCAAGGACGTCCGGACCCTGGGGGTCCACCAGAGACGGAGCACCCACTGCCGGAAGAGATGGGAGGAAATTCGCCGCTGGAGCAAGAAGACGGCGGAGGCTCAGCTAGGGATGGCCTCCCAACGTGGGATGGGTGCCCGTCGAACCATGACCCCCCTGATGTTCCGGATCCTGGCGGTGGCCTACCCGGAGTTGGATGGGCGCTTGAGGGCATCATAGCAGACACAAGGGGGTGAGTACAAGATCATTCTGCGGACTTTGCGCGCAGTGAAGGTGTCTGGGTGGGGGAGGAGGGCTGTGGGTTTCCCTAGGCCAGGGTGAGTTCCGTAGGCTAGGCCCCTCCGTAATGCAGGCCATGTGGCACTCCACCCCACCTCTGTAGAGTGCCAAGTACAGGTGTACATGCCCCTGTGTCATCTATGTGTGCTGATGTCCACCATAGCCAGGTAGGCCATTTCCCAGGAACAGCACGGCGTGGTGCAGGGGGCTGCTGTGTCTGTATTGTCCGCCAACGGTAGCGGTAAGCCATGCACTCAACCTGTCTTTCTTCTGTTGTCCCCCCCCCCTTTTTGTGGTCTCCCTGTTCTTGTGTGCATCAGCATCATCATGCGGAGGTACAGTGGCACCAGAGTGTAGGAAAGTACCATCTTGCCTGGCATGTTACCCCCATACTTCACTGTATATATGTTGTTTTAGTGTATGTGTCACTGGGACCCTACCAGCCAGGGCCCCAGTGCTCATAAGTGTGCCATGTTTGTGTTCCCTGTGTGATGACTTACTGTCTCACTGAGGCTCTGCTAACCAGAACCTCAGTGGTTATGCTCTCTCTCCTTTCTAAATTGTCACTAACAGGCTAGTGACCAATTTCACCAATTCACATTGGCATACTGGAACACCCTTATAATTCCCTAGTATATGGTACTGAGATACCCAGGGTATTGGGGTTCCAGGAGATCCCTATGGGCTGCAGCATTTCTTTTGCCACCCATAGGGAGCTCTGACAATTCTTACTCAGGCCTGCCACTGCAGTCTGAGTGAAATAACGTCCACGTTATTTCACAGCCATTTACCACTGCACTTAAGTAACTTATAAGTCACCTATATGTCTAACCTTCACCTGGTGAAGGTTGGGTGCTAAGTTACTTATTTTGTGGGCACCCTGGCACTAGCCAAAGTGCCCCCACATCGTTCAGGGCAAATTCCTCGGACTTTGTGAGTGCGGGGACACCAATTCACATGTGCACTATACATAGGTCACTACCTATGTATAGCGTCACAATGGTAACTCCGAACATGGCCATGTAACATGTCTAAGATCATGGAATTGTCCCCCCAATGCCATTCTGACATTGGGGAGACAATTCCATGATCCCTTGAGTCTCTAGCACAGACGCGGGTACTGCCAAACTACCTTTCCCGGGGTTTCATAGCAGCTGCTGCCAACCCCTCAGGCAGGTTTCTGCCCTCCTGGGGTCCAGCCAGGCCTGGCCCAGGAAGGCAGAACAAAGGACTTCCTCAGAGAGAGGGTGTTACACCCTCTCCCTTTGGAAAAAGGTGCCAGGGCTGGGGAGGAGTAGCCTCCCCCAGCCTCTCAAAATGATTTGACAGGCACAGATGGTGATCTCTGCATAAGCCAGTCTACACCGGTTCAGGGATCCCCCAGCCCTGCTCTGGTGCGAAACTGGACAAAGGAAAGGGGAGTGACCACTCCCCTGACCTGCACCTCCCAGGGGAGGTGCCCAGAGCTCCTCCAGCGAGTCCCAGACCTCTGCCATCTTGGATTCAGAGGTGTGCTGGCACACTGGACTGCTCTGAGTGGCCAGGGCCAGCAGGTGACGTCAGAGACTCCTTCTGATAGGCTCTTACCTGTGTTACTAGCCTATCCTCATTCCTAAGTAGCCAAACCCTATTTTCTGGCTATTTAGGGTCTCTGCTTTGGGGAATTCCTCAGATAACGAATGCAAGAGCTCATCAGAGTTCCTCTGCATCTCTCTCTTCACCTTCTGTCAAGGAATCGACTGCTGAACGCGCTGGAAGCCTGCAAAACTGCAACAAAGTAGCAAAGACGACTACTGCAACTCTGTAACGCTGATCCTGCCGCCTTCTCGACTGTTTTCCTGGTGGTGCATGCTGTGGGGGTAGTCTGCCTCCTCTCTGCACTAGAAGCTCCAAAGAAATATCCCGTGGGTTGACGGAATCGTCCCCCTGCAACCGCAGGCACCAAACAACTGCATCACCGGTCCCCTGGGTCTCCTCTCAGCACGACGAGTGAGGTCCCTTGAATCCAGCAACTCTGTCCAAGTGACTCCCACAGTCCAGTGACTCTTCAGTCCAAGTGATGTGGAGGTAAGTCCTTGCCTCCCCACGCCAGGCTGCTTTGCTGGGAACCGCGTCTTTTGCAGCCACTCCGGCCTCTGTGCACTTCCGGCGGAAATCCTTTGTGCACAGCCAAGCCTGGGTCCTCGGCACTCTAACCTGCATTGCACGACCTCCTGAGTTGTCCTCCGGCGGCGTGGGACTCTCTTGTGCAACTTCGGGTGAGCACCGTTTCACTCCTCTTCGTACTGCCTGTTCTGGCACTTCTGCGGGTGCTGCCTGCTTCTGAGAGGGCTCTTTGTCTTGCTGGACGCCCCCTCTGTCCCCAGACGCAATTGGCAAAATACTGGTCCCTCCTGGGCCACAGCAGCATCCAAAAACCCTTACCGCACGATTTGCAGCTAGCAAGGCTTGTTTGCGGTCTTTCTTCAGGAAAACACTTCTGCACGACTCTTCACGACTTGGGAAATCCATCCTCCAAAGGGGAAGTTTCTATCCCTTGTCATTCTTGCAGAATCCTCAGCTTCTACTGCCTAGTAGCAGCTTCTTTGCACCCACAGCTGGCATTTCCTGGGCATCTGCCCATCTCCGACTTGCTTGTGACTTTTGGACTTGGTCCCCTTGTTCCACAGGTACTCTCGTCTAGAAATCCATCTTTGTTGTATTGCTGGTTTGTGTCTTTCCTGCAGAATTCCCCTATCACGACTTCTGTGCTCTTTGGGGAACTTTAGTGCACTTTGCACTCACTTTTCAGGGTCTTGGGGTGGGCTATTTTTCTAACCATCACTGTTTTCTTACAGTCCCAGCGACCCTCTACAAGGTCACATAGGTTTGGGGTCCATTCGTGGTTCGCATTCCACTTTTGGAGTATATGGTTTGTGTTGCCTCTATCCCTATGTGTCCCCATTGCATCCTATTGTAACTATACATTCTTTGCACTGTTTTCTAAGACTATACTGCATATTGTTGGTATTGTGTACATATATCTTGTGTATATTTGCTATCCTCATACTGAGGGTACTCACTGAGATACTTTGGCATATTGTCATAAAAATAAAGTACCTTTATTTTTAGTATATCTGTGTATTGTGTTTTCTTATGATATTGTGCAAGTGACACTAGTGGTACTGTAGGAGCTTCACTCGTCTCCTAGTTCAGCCTAAGCTGCTCTGCTAAGCTACCATTATCTATCAGCCTAAGCTGCTAGACACCCTATACACTAATAAGGGATACCTGGGCCTGGTGCAAGGTGTAAGTACCCATTGGTACTCACTACAAGCCAGTCCAGCCTCCTACAGATAGGCTCCTTACTGTTAAGGAAAGTGATGCCAATAATTTTACAGTTTTGAAGAATGCACTCTTGGATGGATTTGGCTTAACCACTGAACAATACAGGATTAAGTTCAGAGAAACCAGAAAAGAGTCCTCACAAGACTGGGTAGACTTTGACTATTCAGCGAAGGCCTTGGGGGGTGGTTACATGGCAGTAAAGTTTCTGACTATGAAAGCCTGTACAATCTAATCCTGAGAGAGCATATTCTGAATAACTGTGTGTCTGATTTGTTACACCAATATCTAGTGGACTCAGATCTGACCTCTCCCCAAGAATTGGGAAAGAAGGCAGACAAATGGGTCAGAACAAGAGTGAACAGAAAAGTTCATACAGAGGGTGACAAGGATGGCAAGAAGAAGGATGGTAAGTCTTCAGACAAGGGTGGGGACACATCTAAAAATGAGTCTTCATCAGGCCCACAAAAACACTCTGGTGGAGGTGGTGGGTCCAAATCCTCTTCTAATCAAGTAAAAAAACAATGGTTCTATTTATGCAAAGTAAAAGGCCATTGGACAACTTATGCCAGTTGTCCAAAGAAAAGCACCAAGCCTGCCACTACCACAACCCCTACTGCAACCTCTAGTGCCCCTAGTAATAGCAGTGGTGGTGGGAGCAAACCTACTAATAGCCAATCCAAGGGAGTAGCTGGGCTCACTTTTGGTAATTTAGTTGGGGTTGGTCTTGTTAGGGAGACCACAGAGGCTGTGCTAGTCTCTGAAGGTGCCATTGATTTGGCCACCTTGGTTGCTTGTCCCCTTAATATGGATAAGTACAAGCAAATTCCCCTAACCAATGGTGTTGAGGCTCAGGCCTACAGGGACACAGGTGCCAGTGTTACCATGGTAATAGGGAAACTGGTACACCCTGAACAACACCTACTTGGTCACCAGTACCAAGTAACCGATGCTCATAACAACACTCTTAGCCACCCCATGGCTGTTGTGAATCTCAATTGGGCGGGGTTACTGGTCCAAAGAAAGTTGTGGTTGCTTCAGAGTTACCTGTAGGCTGTCTAGTAGGAAATGATTTAGAGACATCAGCTTGGGCAGAAGTTGAGTTGGAGGCTCATGCAGCAATGCTGGGCATTCCTGGGCATATTTTTGCTTTGACAAGGGCTCAGGCCAAAAAGCAAAAAGGACAGGGTGACTTGGATCCTGCAACAAAGGACCAAGTGCTCCCTAAAGCTAGGGTTAGTAAGGGTAAATCCCTACCCACTATCCCTCCCTCTACAGATGATTCAACTTCTGAGGAAGAAGATTTTCCCCCCTGTGCAGAACCTTCACCAGAGGAGCTGGCAGCAGACACTGCTGAGCTTTTGGGTGGAGGGGGGCCCGCCAGGGAGGAGCTGAGTGTGGCACAGCAATCCTGTCCCATATTAGAGGGTCTCAGACAGCAAGCTGTCAAACAGCAAAATGGGGATGTCAGTGACTCACATAGAGTTTACTGGGAGGACAACCTCTCTTGTACACAGAGGCAAGGGACCCAAAACCTTGAGCAGCCAGGAGATTGGTCATTCCCATGCAGTACAGAGAGTTCCTCCTAACTCTGGCACACGAAATTCCATTGGCTGGACATTAGGGTCAGATTAAAACATGGGAAAGGCTTGTCCCCCTGTTTCACTGGCCTAGGATGTCAGAGGACACAAAAGACTTTTGTAAGTCCTATGTGACCTGCCAAGCCAGTGGCAAGACTGGTGGCACTCCAAATGCTCCCCTTATTCCACTACCTGTGGTTGGGGTTCCCTTTGAAAGGGTAGGGGTTGACATAGTTGGCTCCCATGACCCTCCTACTGCTTCAGGCAATATGTTTATCTTGGTGGTAGTGGACCATGCCACAAGATATCCTGAAGCTATTCCTCTAAGGACCACTACAGCTCCTGCAGTGGCAAAAGCCCTCCTTGGAATCTTTTCCAGGGTGGGTTTCCCAAAAGAGGTTGTATAAGACAGGGGTAGCATCTTTATGTCTGCATACTTGAAGGCCATGTGGAAGGAATGTGGTGTAACATACAAATTCACCACACCTTATCATCCACAAACAAATGGACTGGTAGAGAGGTTTAATAAAACTCTCAAAGGAATGATAATGGGACTCCCTGAAAAACTCAGGAGGATATGGGATGTCCTGTTACCTTGCCTCCTTTGTGCTTACAGGGAGGTACCCCAGAAAGGAGTGGGCTTCAGCCCCTTTGAACTCCTATTTGGACACCCTGTAAGAGGTCCCCTAACACTTGTGAAGGAGGGTTGGGAACAACCTTTAAAAGCTCCCAAGCAAAACATAGTGGACTATGTACTCGGCCTAAGATCCAGAATGGCTGAGTACATGAAAAAGGCCAGTAAAAACCTTCAGGCCAGCCAAGAGCTCCAAAAGCAATTGAATGACCAGAGGGATCTTCTGATTCAGTACCAACCAGGACAGAAGGTGTGGGTATTGGAGCCTGTGGCCCCAAGAGCACTCCAAGACAAATGGAGTGGACCCCATCTCATTGTTGAAAAGAAGGGCGAGGTCACCTACTTGGTTGACCTGGGCACTGCCAGGAGTCCCCTTAGGGTACTCCATGTCAATCGCCTAAAATCCTACTATGACAGGGCTGATCTCACCCTGCTCATAGCAACAGATGAAGGACAGGAAGAAGAGAGTGACCCTCTCCCTGATCTCTTCTCTTCCACAGAACAAGATGCTCTAGTGGAAGGTGTAGTTTTGGCAGACTGTCTTACTGCTGAGCAGAAAGACAACTGCATAAATCTCCTAGGTCAGTTTTCTGAACTCTTTTCTACTGTGCCAGGCACCACTTCTTGGTGTAACCACACTATAGATACTGGAGAGAGCATGCCTGTCAAAAGTAAGATCTATAGGCAGCCTGACCATGTCAGGGACTGCCTAAAACAAGAAGTTCAGAAAATGCTTGAACTAGGAGTGGTTGAACATTCTGAAAGCCCATGGGCCTCTCCTGTGGTGCTTGTACCAAAGCCTCACTCAAAAGATGGGAAAAGAGAGATGAGGTTTTGTGTAGATTACAGAGGTCTCAACCAGATAACAAAAACTGATGCTCACCTTATACCCAGGGCAGATGAGCTCATAGATACACTGGCATCTGCCAAGTATCTAAGCACCTTTGATTTGACTGCAGGGTATTGGCAGATGAAGTTATCAGAGGATGCTAAAGCAAAAACTGCATTTTCGACTATTGGAGGGCACTACCAATTCACAGTAATGCCCTTTGGTTTGAAAAATGCACCTGCCACTTTTCAGAGGTTGGTGAATACAGTCCTGCAAGGGTTGGAGGCTTTAAGTGCAGCATATCTGGACGATATAGCTGTCTTTAGCTTCACCTCGGATGATCACCTGGTCCACCTGTGGAAAGTTTTGGAGGCCCTGCAAAAGGCAGGCCTCACTATCAAGGCTTCAAAGTGCCAGATAGGGCAGGGGAAAGTGGTTTATCTGGGACACCTGGTACGTGGAGAACAGATTGCACCACGTCAGGGGAAAATCCAAACAATCATAGATTGGGTTCCCCCTACAACTCAGTCCCAGGTGAGAGCCTTCTTAGGCCTCACTGGGTACTACAGGAGATTCATTAAAAACTATGGCTCCATTGCAGCCCCACTTAATGATCTCACTTCCAAGAAGATGCCTAAAAAGGTGTTGTGGACAGCTAGCTGTCAGAAAGCTTTTGAGGAGCTGAAACAGGCCATGTGCACTGCACCTGTCCTAAAAAGCCCATGTTACTCCAAGAAATTCATTGTTCAAACTGATGCATCTGAATTAGGGGTAGGGGCAGTCTTATCACAACTCAATTCTGAGGGCCAGGATCAACCTGTTGCTTTTATCAGCAGGAGGTTGACCCCTAGAGAAAAGTGTTGGTCTGCCATAGAGAGGGAGTCCTTTGCTGTGGTCTGGGCACTGAAGAAGTTGAGGCCATACCTGTTTGGCACTCACTTCATTGTTCAGACAGACCACAAACCTCTACTTTGGCTAAAACAAATGAAAGGTGAAAACCCTAAATTGTTGAGGTGGTCCATATCTCTACAGGGAATGGACTATACAGTGGAACATAGACCTGGGAGTACCCACTCCAATGCAGATGGACTCTCCAGATATTTCCACTTAGACAATGAAGACTCATCAGGTCATGGCTAGTCTTATTGTCCTTCGTTTGGGGGGGGGGGGTTGTGTAGGAAAGTACCATCTTGCCTGGCATGTTACCCCCATATTTCACTGTTTATATGTTGTTTTAGTGTATGTGTCACTGGGACCCTGCCAGCCTTGGCCCCAGTGCTCATAAGTGTGCCCTCTATGTGTTCCCTGTGTGATGACTAACTGTCTCACTGAAGCTCTGCTAACCAGAACCTCAGTGGTTATGCTCTCTCTGCTTTCTAAATTTGTCACTAACAGGCTAGTGACCAATTTCACCAATTCACATTGGCATACTGGAACACCCTTATAATTTCCTAGTATATGGTACTGAGGTACCCAGGGTATTGGGGTTCCAGGAGATCCCTATGGGCTGCAGCATTTATTTTGCCACCCATAGAGAGCTCTGACAATTCTTACACAGGCCTGCCACTGCAGTCTGAGTGAAATAACGCCCACGTTATTTCACAGCCATTTACCACTGCACTTAAGTAACTTATAAGTCACCTATATGTCTAACCTTCACCTGGTGAAGGTTGGGTGCTAAGTTACTTAGTGTGTGGGCACCCTGGCACTAGCCAAGGTGCCCCCACATCGTTCAGGGGAAATTCCCCAGACTTTGTGAGTGCGGGACACCATTTCACGTGTGCACTATACATAGGTCACTACCTATGTATAGCGTCACAATTGTAACTCCGAACATGGCCATGTAACATGTCTAAGATCATGGAATTGTCACCCCAATGCCATTCTGGCATTGGGGAGACAATTCCATGATCCCCTGAGTCTCTAGCACAGACCCGGGTACTGCCAAACTACCTTTCCCGGGGTTTCACTGCAGCTGCTGCTGCCAACCCCTCAGACAGGTTTCTGCCCTCCTGGGGTCCAGCCAGGCCTGGCCCAGGAAGGCAGAACAAAGGACTTCCTCAGAGAGAGGGTGTTATACCCTCTCCCTTTGGAAAAAGGTGTCAGGGCTGGGGAGGAGTAACTTCCCCCAGACTCTGGAAATGCTTTGATGGGCACAGATGGTGCCCATCTCTGCATAAGCCAGTCTACACCGGTTCAGGGATCTGCCAACCCTGCTCTGGCGCGAAACTGGACAAAGGAAAGGGGAGTGACCACTCCCCTGACCTGCACCTCCCAGGGGAGGTGCCCAGAGGTCCTCCAGCGTGCCCCAGACCTCTGCCATCTTGGATTCAGAGATGTGCTGGCACACTGGACTGCTCTGAGTGGCCAGGGCCAGCAGGTGACGTCAGAGACTCCTTCTGATAGGCTCTTACCTGTGTTACTAACATATCCTCCTTCCTAGGTAGCCAAACCTCCTTTTCTGGCTATTTAGGGTCTCTGCTTTGGGGAATTCTTTAGATATCGAATGCAAGAGCTCATCAGAGTTCCTCTGCATCTCCCTCTTCACCTTCTGCCAAAGGATCGACCGCTGACTGCTCAGGACGCCTGCAAAACCGCAACAAAGTAGCAAAGACGACTACTGCAACCTTGTATCGCTCATCCTGCCGCCTTCTCGATTGTTTCCTGGTGGTGCATGCTCTGCGGGTAGCCTGCTTCCTTTCTGCACAAGGAGCTCTGAAGAAATCTCCCGTGGGTCGATGGAATCTTCCCCCTGCAACCGCAGGCAACAAAAGACTGCATCACTGGTCCTCTGGGTCCCCTCTCAGCACGACGAGCGTGGTCCCTGGAACTCAGCAACTCTGTCCAAGTGAGTCCCACAGTACAGTGACTCTTCAGTCCAGGTTTGGTGGAGGTAAGTCCTTGCCTCCCCACGCTAGAGTGGATTGCTGGGTACCGCGTGATTTGCAGCTGCTCCGGCTCCTGTGCACTTTTCCAGGATTTCCTTCGTGCACAGCCAAGCCTGGGTCCCCGACACTCTAACCTGCAGTGCACAACCTTCTGAGTTGTCCTCCGGCGTCGTGGGACTCCCTTTTCTGACTTCAGGTGGACTCCGGTTCACTCCTCTTCTAAGTGCCTGCTCTGGTACTTCTGCGGGTGCTGCCTGCTTCTGTGAGGGCTCCCTTACTTGCTGGGTACCCCCTCTGTCTTCTCATCCAAGTGGCGACATCCTGGTCCCTCCTGGGCCACAGCAGCATCCAAGAACCCTAACCGCGACCCTTGCAGCTAGCAAGGCTTGTTTGCGGTCTTTCTGCGTGGGAACACCTCTGCAAGCTTCTTCACGACGTGGGACATCCATCCTCCAAAGGGGAAGTTCCTAGTCCTCTTCGTTCTTGCAAAACAGCAAGCTTCTTCCATCCGGTGGCAGCTCCTTTGCACCGTCAGCTGGCATTTCCTGGGCATCTGCCCACTCTCGACACTGTCGCAACTCTTGGACTTTGTAGGAGGCTGGACTGGCTTGTAGTGAGTACCAAGGGGTACTTGCACCTTGCACCAGGCCCAGTTATCCCTTATTAGTGTGTAGGGTGTCTAGCAGCTTAGGCTGATAGATAATGGTAGCTTAGCAGAGCAGCTTAGGCTGAACTAGGAGACGTGTGAAGCTACTACAGTACCACTTAGTGTCATATGCACAATATCATAAGAAAACACAATACACAGTTATACTAAAAATAAAGGTACTTTATTTTTATGACAATATGCCAAAGTATCTTAGAGTGTACCCTCAGTAAGAGGATAGGAAATATACACAAGATATATATACACAATAGCAAAAATATGCAGTATAGTCTTAGAAAACAGTGCAAACAATGTATAGTTACAATAGGATGCAATGGGGAAACATAGGGATAGGGGCAACACAAACCATATACTCCAAAAGTGGAATGTGAACCACGAATGGACCCCAAACCTATGTGACCTTGTAGAGGGTCGCTGGGACTATTAGAAAATAGTGAGAGTTAGAAAAATAACCCTCCCCAAGACCCTGAAAAGTGAGTGCAAAGTGCACCAAAGTTCCCCTAAGGACAAAATAGTCGTGTTAGAGGGAAAATGCAAGGAAAACACAAATCAGCAATGCAACAACGATGGATTCCTGACTGAGGGTACCTGTGGAACAAGGGGACCAAGTCCAAAAGTCACAAGCAGCTCGGAGATGGGCAGATGCCCAAGAAATGCCAGCGGTTGGTGCAAAGAAGCTCTTACTAGGCTGAAGAACTGTGAATACTGCAGGAACGACAAGGGCTAGAGACTTCCCCTTTGGAGGATGGATCCCCCACGCCTTGGAGAGTCGTGCAGAAGTGTTTTCCCGCCGGATGGACGCCAACAAGCCTTGCTACACGCAAATCGTGCGTTTGGCGTTTTTGGACGCTGCTGGGGCCCAGGAGGGACCAGGAGGTCGCAAATTGGACATGCAGAGAGGGGGGACGTCGAGCAAGACAAAGAGCCCTCACTGAAGCAGGTAGCACCCGGAGAAGTGCCAGAAACAGGCACTACGAGGATGCGTGAAACGGTGCTCGCCGAAGTTGCACAAAGGAGTCCCACGTCGCCGGAGACCAACTTAGAAAGTCGTGCAATGCAGGTTAGAGTGCCGTGGACCCAGGCTTGGCTGTGCACGAAGGATTTCCGCCGGAAGTGCACAGGGGCCGGAGTAGCTTGCAAAGTCGCGGTTCCCAGCAATGCAGCCCAGCGAGGTGAGGCAAGGACTTACCTCCACCAAACTTGGGCTGAAGAGTCACTGGACTGTGGGGGTCACTTGGACGGTGTCGCTGGATTCGAGGGACCTCGCTCGTCGTGCTGAGAGGAGACCCAAGGGACCGGTAATGCAGCTTTTTGGTGCCTGCGGTTGCAGGGGGAAGATTCCGTCGACCCACGGGAGATTTCTTCGGAGCTTCTGGTGCAGAGAGGAGGCAGACTACCCCCACAGCATGCACAAGCAGGAAAACAGTCGAGAAGGCGGCAGGATCAGCGTTACAGAGTTGCAGTAGTCGTCTTTACTACTATGTTGCAGGTTTGCAGGCTTCCAGCGCGGTCAGCGGTCGATTCCTTATCAGAAGGTGAAGAGGGAGATGCAGAGGAACTCGGCTGAGCTCATGCATTCATTATCTAAAATTTCCCCAGGGACAGAGACCCTAAATAGCCAGAAAAGAGGGTTTGGCTACCTAGGAGAGAGGAAAGGCTACTAACACCTGAAGGAGCCTATCACAAGGAGTCTCTGACGTCACCTGGTGGCACTGGCCACTCAGAGCAGTCCAGTGTGCCAGCAGCACCTCTGTTTCCAAGATGGCAGAGGTCTGGAGCACACTGGAGGAGCTCTGGACACCTCCCAGGGGAGGTGCAGGTCAGGGGAGTGGTCACTCCCCTTTCCTTTGTCCAGTTTCGTGCCAGAGCAGGGGCTAAGGGGTCCCTGAACCGGTGTAGACTGGCTTATGCAGAATTGGGCACATCTGTGCCCAACAAAGCATTTCCAGAGGCTGGGGGAGGCTACTCCTCCCCTGCCTTCACACCATTTTCCAAAGGGAGAGGGTGTCACACCCTCTCTCAGAGGAAGTTCTTTGTTCTGCCATCCTGGGCCAGGCCTGGCTGGACCCCAGGAGGGCAGCTGCCTGTCTGAGGGGTTGGCAGCAGCAGCTGCAGAGAAACCCCAGGAAGGGCAGTCTGGCAGTACCAGGGTCTGTGCTACAGACCACTGGGATCATGGAATTGTACCAACAATGCCAGGATGGCATAGAGGGGGCAATTCCATGATCATAGACATGTTACATGGCCATATTCGGAGTTACCATGGTGAAGCTACATATAGGTAGTGACCTATATGTAGTGCACGCGTGTAATGGTGTCCCCGCACTCACAAAGTTCAGTGAATTGGCTCTGAACAATGTGGGGGCACCTTGGCTAGTGCCAGGGTGCCCTCACACTAAGTAACTTTGCACCTAACCTTTACCAGGTAAAGGTTAGACATATAGGTGACTTATAAGTTACTTAAGTGCAGTGTAAAATGGCTGTGAAATAACGTGGACGTTATTTCACTCAGGCTGCAGTGGCAGGCCTGTGTAAGAATTGTCAGAGCTCCCTATGGGTGGCAAAAGAAATGCTGCAGCCCATAGGGATCTCCTGGAACCCCAATACCCTGGGTACCTCAGTACCATATACTAGGGAATTATAAGGGTGTTCCAGTAAGCCAATGTAAATTGGTAAAAATGGTCACTAGCCTGTCAGTGACAATTTGGAAAGAAATGAGAGAGCATAACCACTGAGGTTCTGATTAGCAGAGCCTCAGTGAGACAGTTAGTCACTACACAGGTAACACATTCAGGCACACTTATGAGCACTGGGGCCCTGGGTTACCAGGGTCCCAGTGACACATACAACTAAAACAACATATATACAGTGAAAAATGGGGGTAACATGCCAGGCAAGATGGTACTTTCCTACAGACTTGGTCCCCTTGTTTCACAGGTACTCAGGTCCAGAAATCCACTGTTGTTGCTTTGCTGGTGTTGGTCTTCCTTGCAGAATCCCCCGATCACGACTTCTGTGCTCTCTGGGGTTTGTAGGTGCACTTTACACCTACCTTACAGGGTCTTGGGGTGGGCTATTTTTCTAACCCTCACTGTTTTCTTACAGTCCCAGCTACCCTCTACAAGCTCACATAGGTTTGGGGTCCATTCGTGGTTTGCATTCCACTTTTGGAGTATATGGTTTGTGTTGCCCCTATACCTATGTGCTCCTATTGCAATCTACTGTAACTTTACATTGCTTGCATTACTTCCTTTTGCTATTACTGCATATTTTTGGTATTGTGTACATATATCTTGTGTATATTTGGCATCCTCATACTGAAGGTACTCACTGAGATACTTTTGACATATTGTCATAAAAATAAAGTACCCTTATTTTTAGTATATCTGTGTATTGTGTTTTCTTATGATATTGTGCATATGACACCTGTGGTATAGTAGGAGCTTTGCATGTCTCCTAGTTCAGCCTAAGCTGCTCTGCTATAGCTACCTTCAATCAGCCTAAGCTGCTAGAAACACCTCTTCTACACTAATAAGGGATAACTGGACCTGGTACAGAGTGAAAGTACCCCTTGTTACTCACTACAAGCCAGGCCAGCCTCCTACACGGAGCACGAGGGAGCTGCATCCCACATGGCCGTGGAGGGCCACACCACGGACTCAGAATACACCAGTGGGACGGAGGGCGAGGGGAGCTTCACGGCGGGGACAGGATCAGCAACCAGCGACACGGACTCGTCGTCCGATGGGAGCTCCCTTGTGGTGGCGGCAAAATCTGTGCCCCCCACTTCTACAGGTACAGCCGCCAGCCCCCCCTACCAGCACTGCCCTCCCAGCAGCCCCTCAGCCTTCGCCCGTGCCCGCTCACCCAGGAGGGTGGGCATCACCTTCGCCCCAGGCACCTCAGCCCCTGCCCCTGTCACCTCTGCTGCCCTCAGTGAGGAGGCCATTGACCTCCTCCGGTCACTCACTGTTGGGCAGTCTACCATTTTGAATGCCATCCAGGGTGTAGAAAGGGAATTGCAACACACAAATGCATTCCTGGAGGGCATTCATTCTGGTCAGGCTGCCCTTCATCGAACCCTGCAATCTCTGGCCTCAGCACTGATGGCAGCCATTGTCCCTGTCTCTAGCCTCCACCCTCCAACTTCCTCCGCCCAGCCCCATATCCCCTGTACCTCAGCCTATCCCAAGCACACCATCAGACCAGCCTGCACACACATCAACGCACAAGGGAAGCTCAGGCAAACATAAGCACCACACATCCCACAGGCACTCATACAAGCATCACACACATACAGACACAGCAACATCCACTGCCTCCACTGTGTCCCCCTCCTCGTCGTCTCCCTCCTCCCTCCCAGTGTCATCTACACTCTCACCTGCATGCACTACCACTACAGCCATTAGGTCCCGCACCAGCACACCCACCACCACACCCCGCTCACCTGCACTCACCACCCCCACTACCATTTACACATCCCCTGTGTCCTCTCCCAGTGTGTCTGTGATGCCCCCTCCCAAAGTACACAAACGCTGGCACACACCCACCCAACAGCCATCCACCTCACGACAGCCTCCAGCGCATGCACCTGCACCCAAAGCCACAAAAGTTACACCTCCTACAACCACCTCCTCTTCCTCCACTCCCAGACCCCCTCCAGCTACCCGTCCCAGTGTTCCTAAGAAACTTTTCCTGAGCAACCTTGACCTCTTTCCCACCACTCCCCCTCCAATTCATAGGTCCCGTACTAGCACCTCAGCCAAAAAATCGCCGGTACCAGTGGTGCCTGTTAGAGGTATGTGGAGTGCACCGGGCACCAGGGCAGCCAGTGTGACACGGAGCCACAGCACAGCCAGTCCCCCCCCCTTGTGAAGCACCAGAAGTTGGACAGTGCCCGGCGGGAGAGGGGGAAGACTCCAGCAGGCAAAGCCGCTCACAAGGGTCCCGGGGGAGTGTCCACTCAGCTGTGACTCCTCCCAAGGTGGTGAAGGGGCAGAAGAAATCGCCAAAGTCTGGGAAGAGCAGCACATTGGAGAAGACCACCATCATCCCCGCTGCCCAGGAGGCCACCGCCAGCCCCATCGTCAGTGGCCAGGAGGCCACCGCCAGAGTCAGTGCCCAGGAGGGCAGCCCGATCGTCAGTGGCCAGGAGGCCACAGCCAGAGTCAGTGCCCAGGAGGGCCCCGGCAGCCACAGCCCCACTGGGCAATGAAGAACCGCCATGGCAAGCACCGCTTAACAGGGCACAGACCGCAATGGCAAGCACCGCTGAACAGGACAAGCACCGCTGAACAGGGCACAGACCGCCATGGCAAGCACCGCTGAACAGGACAAGCACCGCTGAACAGGGCACAGACCGCCATGGCAAGCACCGCTGAACAGGCCAAGCACCGCTGAACAGGGCACAGACCGCCATGGCAAGCACCGCTGAACAGGACAAGCACCGCTGAACAGGGCACAGACCGCCATGGCAAGCACCGCTGAACAGGGCAAGCACAAACAACTCAAGCACCGCTAGCCCATGTATGGCAGGGGCAGTGACGGAACTGGGACCGTCACGGGGAGAGTGATGCACTCTGGGCACCAGTCCCCCTCCAGAACCAGTGGAGAACAGCATCCACTCCGTCTGTCCTTACCAGGATGAAGCACTCTGGGCACCAGTCCCCCTCCAGAACCAGTGGAGAACAGCATCCACTCCGTCTGTCCTTACCAGGATGAAGCACTCTGGGCACCAGTCCCCCTCCAGAACCAGTGGAGAACAGCATCCACTCCATCTGTCCTTACCAGGATAAAGCACTCTGGGCACCAGTTCCCCTCCAGAACCAGTGGAGACTGTTATCCACTTGAGAGACTGTGGCTTTGCACTCCCCAGGATATGGCAGTGGGCAAACCACCCACTGTAGAGACTTGAGAGACTGTGGCTTTGCACTCCCCAGGATGGTACAGTGGGCAAACCACCCACTGTAGAGACTTGATAGACTGTGGCTTTGCACTATTCAGGATGTAACAGTGGACGACCCACCCACTGTAGAGACTTGAGAGACTGTGGCTTTGCACTCCCCAGGATGGTACAGTGGGCAAACCACCCACTGTAGAGACTTGAGAGACTGTGGCATTGCACTCCCCAGGATGGTACAGTGGGCAAACCACCCACTGTAGAGACTTGAGAGACTGTGGCTTTGCACTCCCCAGGATGTAACAGTGGGCAACCCACCCACTGTAGAGACTTGAGAGACTGTGGCTTTGCACTCCCCAGGATGGTACAGTAGGCAAACCACCCACTGTAGAGACTTGAGAGACTGTGGCTTTGCACTCCCCAGGATACATCAATGGGCATGGAGTCCCCTCGTGGATCTGGCATCGTGCAGTCATCCGGCTGAGGTGCCCCCCCTTCCCTTCCCCCTGAGGTGCCTGTTGTATTTCTATCTGATGCCCCGGCAGTGTTCTCTCCGTTTTGATCAGGTATCTGATGTGGGCCTCGCCCATGCATTTTGGGCCCAGTGGTCCACGGACATTGAATGGTGCATTACCTGCACTACTAATCGTGATATATATTTTGTTGAATGTGTCTATTGATCTGTATATATTTGGTTACTGTATTTTGATATATTACAATGGTTGCACTCATTTCTTTTTGTCTTTGCATTTTTTCGGGGGGTTTGGGGGTTGTTACTGTAATGTTTGGATATGCATTGGTGTGAGTGTTGTAGTGGGTGAGGGTCGGGGTGGGGGTGTTGCGTGTGTGTGTCCCTGACTTATGCCTCCCCCTCCCCTATGTCGTAGGTGCAGTACTCACCATTGTCTTCGGCGCCGACGTTGATGATGGTCGTACAGGAGCAGAAAGACTATCGCAGGGAGTATTTGGATTTCCGGATCCATGGTGTCCTGATTCCTCGTGGAGTGTGTAGAGGTGAGCATTTTCCCTTTGAAATGGCTGTTTCCGCCGTGTTTTTATCCACGGTGAATCCGCCCCGGAAAAGGTGGCGGATTTGTAGGTTGTGATACTGTGGGCGGTACTTTGTAGTCCGCCTGTCTGTTGGCGGTGACCGCCGCGCTGTTTTTCTGTACTGCCGTGGCGGTCGGAGTGTTAAAGTGGCTGTCTTTGTTGGCGGTTTCCGCCACGGTCATAATTCCCATTTTTTTACCGCCGGCCTGTTTGCGGTCTTACAGCCGCTTTAACAACGTCCGCCAGGGTTGTAATGACCCCCAAAGTGTTCATTCCATTATCCTCAATGGCTGAGCTTTCTGCAAGTTTTCCTGATCTATCTGCCTCAACCGGGCAGCCTCTTCCATTTGGATAATTTGTAAAGGACAGGCCACATGGTGTAACTTGACACTGTCAATTAAAACAAAGCAGGTTTCTTTGGAATCAAGCAGCGGTGGTAGGATGACAGTTCTGGTACCCTGGATTCCTAGGACTGGAACTGGTGCTCGATATGAAGGGTCAAATCCCTTTTTACAGCAATATTTTCTAGCAATAGATCCCCAACTTTTAAAATCCAGCTGGTTGGTGTTATTGGTGAATCCCACATTCCCAAGGTGGCAGCACATACAGATGCATTTTCATCACTAAACTGTTGTAATTACTGCAAAACAGTGACACGTCGATTTATGTCAAAAGATGTGTCTGCCACCACATCACCAGAGCCATCAAGATCCAGGACATACATAGGTATGCGGAACAGCAGCTTATATGGGGTACGCCCTCTCAAAGGCCTTCTGAGCAGATTATTAAGAGCTCTCTGTACTCCATGCAGATGATTAAGCCATCTGCGACCTGTACCTAGTACTCTTGCTGTTAAGGAATATTTTAAGTCTTGTTTTTTTTGCTCCACAACTGTGTTTCTCTCAGAATGTCAGGGAGATGAGAAATGGAATTGGACACCCATCATTGCCATGGTCTCCCTGAATGCCCGGGAGACAAAGGCATAGCCCTGGTCCAAATGGAATTCCATAACTGTATATGTCCCGATGAAGACATGTAAATCTTTAATATCTGTTTGAGCATGAGCCAATTGTTGTGGCCACACCCATAGAAATGTGGGGCAAGAATCGACAATGAGTAGGATGTATTTGTATGTACCAAATGGTGTTGTGGGACCACAATAGTCTAGGTGCACTCATTGTAGTGGTTTATTTGAAATAATGCGGGATGTCTGTGGTTGGTGCTTAACAGTGGACTCTCTTATTTGTTGGTAGATGTCACATCAAAGGACATAATAGTTTTGGTCTGTTTGTATAGACCTGGCCACCAGTAGCGGTTTTGCAGTAAGAGAATAGCCACCACACCTGCATGGGCAGAAGTAACCACCTCATGTACTGCTTTTATGAGATCTAATCTCTGGTGTTGTATGGGGATCACATATTCATCCACCCATGGTATGGTTGCAAATGCGAAAGGAATATTTGGCAGGATACGTCTTTGGCAGGGGCTTACCATCAGGCGAAGCTTTCAGAGAAGCCAGTGTTTCATCATTCAACCTCCGAGAGTGAGTAATCACAGCAGCAGAGGCCGTAGCTACTGCTGTCTTGGCTGCTTCATCCGCCAAAGTGTTTCCTACAATGTGTACTCCTACATGTTGATGGGCCAGAGTATGCACTACATGGGCATTTGGTAGCGTTTTCTTCAGGTCTGCTACCTTCCTCCACAGGAATCTGTGTTGATAGTGTTCCTTCTTCAATCTCTGAACCCACTGTGGCACTAGTAATGTAGATATTCATTAAAGGACTGGACAAACAGGTACACATCACACACAACTCATTTTAGAAGTTCAGCATCAGCATGTTCCAGTGCCAATATTAGAGCCTTAAGCTCTTCCAGTTGTGCAGTGCAGTCCTGTAAGGTCTGAGTGTATTTGTTTTGAGGGTTGAACTTACAACTTCTCATGAAATCGCTCACAACCTCGCAAGCAGCGGAGTATTGTTGTTTAGTGCCTACTGCTGGCTGTGATGAAATATCAGTGTAGATGATCACTTGGTATTGATAACGAGGCAATTTCTATGCAGGTATTGGGTATTCAAGTTCATATTGAAGGAATTCTTGGGCCTGAAGTTTTGGATCAAAAACATAATCAACATCAGGTCCAGTCAGAGAGGTGGCCCATTGAATCCAACATGGATGTCATGTTTTTTCATTTGGATCGCTGGCTTTTGTAACAGCCACCAAGGGTGGTATTTGGGTCCAGACAATAAGGCGTTTCCCTTGGGCCACAGGTCTCTCTTTTATGACAGCCATCTGAACAGCAGTCAGAATTTCTTTCAGTGGGAAAAAAAGCGTTGTTCAGCAGTGGAATACAAATGTGATTTATATTCTATTGCACGGAGTCACTTTCATTGAATGTTACTTAGGTTAATCCGATGGCACCAGCAATTACTCTGATGACCATGTTTGTTTTATCACATGTGTAAGTGTTTTGCTTCAAATTTGCCTTGCTGCAGTGCTCTGAGAATGTATGTGTTTTCAGCTGTCCAGGATTTGTCCTGAAAAGTCTGGATGTGTCAAATCATAGAGTGGTTTAATGTGTTGTGCATAATCTGGAATGTATGTTCAGCCAAATATAAAAAAGCATGGTTGTAGCTTTTTGTTGGAAGTTAGTGTTTGTAACTGTGCTCACTGTTGTACAAAGTGGCATGCCAAGCTCTTCCCTTCATCTGATAACTCGTATCCTGGAAACAGGACATTGAGAAAAGCACATTTTGTTTTCTTAAAATTACATTTGTAGCATAATTTGGCAAATCCCACAACAATGTAGTCCACCCGTCTTAGGTGTTTGACCAGGTCGTCATCTATTAAGTAGATATCATATATATATGACAACGCCTTGTGGTCAGTGTAGTGTAGTATAGATGTTACACATGCTAAGAACAGTCTAGGACTATTCGTATACCCTTGTGAGAGCCAGCAACATTTTGCCTGAGAGCTAAGCACAGAAAAGGCACTCAGATCCCTACTTTCAGGTGTGTAGATTTTGGCAGAAAAACCCGTTGGAAATATCCAAGGATGTTTTGTATTTTTGTGCACTATATTGTTAATAAGTGCTCTGTGCATTTTGTATAGCAAATCTTAGTGTGATACTGTTTAAATGTCTGCAGTCTAAGACTATTCTATATGAATGGTCCGGCTTAGCTACAAGGTACAAAGAAACCCAGAGTTCTATTACACCTAAACTGTGAAAAAGTCAAGGAGTGATACATCCCTTCCAGTATATTCCCTGAAATGGCTGCTTTCAAGCTCTGAGGGATGTGATAATAATGGGACGATTCCAAACGCTAGTCAGAAGGACCTGTTAGCTGTGGAGAGTACAGTTACCTGCTACATTGGTTCCCCCGCTTGGTTGAATCCCCAAAGCGAGATGCAAGTAACTTGGGTGACATAGGGGGCCCTCAAAATTGATCTAACCCCCCGCTGCGAGTGCAGCTGAAGCCCAGGAAATTTGATTGAAGAGGCAACACACTTAGCGTGTCCTAAAAGGGCAAGAAAGCCCAAGAAGTAAAATGGTTCCAGGAAAAGACTTGCTGAGAGACTGTGTACAATACAAGCAGGATAATTAAGGCATGCAGTGTTGAGCCCCCCCTCGCAGGACACAGTGACTGTTCAACCTAAGTGTGGGGATGCGTGTGCAGCCAAGTAACTTGAGGCACCTCTCAGCCTTAATCCTGATGCTCCGCCATTCACTGCGCAAACAGTGGTCAACCAGAGAGACAACGTGGAAGATTATGACACATGCAATGACCCTATTCTTGGTTCTATTGGTGTCCTTCCTTACAGAAGAAAAACTTGCTGCTGCCTAGAATTTATCGATCTTTTGCCAGATGCTGGTCTAAGTATCCTCTAAATAGATCAAGCCTGCTAACTCTTTTTTTTGTGCAATTCCTGAGCTGAGAGTGATCTTGTCTGGTGACATGAAACTTGCGAAGCTGGAGACTAAGCAACAGTGGCCAGATCGGGGTGGGAAGTATGCCATTCTGCTACCTACCTCGATCTCACTGTCGCTCCTTGCCCTTCACCTAAAGTCAAGTTTGAGCTACCTAGTATTGCCCGATTGTTCCTCAGCCACATAGACTGTTTCCACATAATGGGGTTTGATGTGCTACCTTGTTCAGATATCAGCCAAGAGGAAGCAGTTCTAGATGAGCAACACAGACAATATATGGGAACAAAAGGCACTGACAGTTCTTATCCAGCAGCAATGGGAGCAAAGAGGGATCTTTTGGCTGTAGGTAGCACAGCACATGAGAATTTGTCTATCACTACAAGTAAAGCAGCAGACAAATTAGGATTCTGAAACTCAGTGAGAAGAAGAAAGAAAATGACTCTGAGGACTGGTCGTAGATAGTGGCATCATTGGCCAGAGATTCAAGAGCACCCCCAGAATGGAATTCGACTGAGGAAAGTAGGATTTGTCCTCCCACTCTCCTATTGCCCCTATATACACTCCTCTTGAAACCACCATCTGTGATAACGCTGATAGGTAATGTATGTAAATTCTGTCATGGACTTTTGTTTGTAGGTGACTAGGCCAATCCTACAACAAGTCGCAACTGTCGGCCCAACCCTCCCAGCTCACACGCAGTACTTCACCAGAAAGCCAAATAGTGAAAGGTGATTTGTGGATGTGTAAATTCAATGCAGTGTCCTCAATCATACTCAGTAACATTAAAGGGGATGCTGTAGCATTGGCTATACGTCAGCAGCTCCGATAGATTCCACACCTGGAACAGGAGAAACAGCTACCGAAAATTAAATTTCAAAACCTATACCAGTAGAGAACAGGATAATTTGGGAGCCAAACAGAAAAAGCCTGATATACAGATTACCACCCCTACGGCAGGTACTAAACAAGCACAGGAACGTTCAAAAAGTGCTGGGACAAAAGAAAGCAAATGAAAGACAGCAAAAATGAGAGAGCATATTCTCCACACCCAGAGAACTATGAAAGGAGATATAATCTCAGAAATAGAGAAAATATAAAAGCTCCTGACAGATATACTGATTCACGTCCCTCATGTTCCTTTCAGGAGGCACCAGATAGAAGTAGCGAGAGAGTGGGCCAGTCAGAGCGACATCCTGACTATGTGAAACAGAAGAAAGACTCACCACAGTTTATAGACTAAAAAGAAGGTAAGTCCCCACAACAAAAGCCACAGTTTAAAAAGAAAAAGGTGGCAGCACTGTCAATAAAAAATGCCAGTTAACTTGAGAACATTGCTGAAGAACAAGATGTGGGCAGTGACAATGCTAGCCAGAGCGGTAGAGGTCATGATATGTCGCCAGTCTGAAAAATCATCTGGATGCGACAGCAACTAGTGACTTTATTGCAGTCGAGACTGTGGACGGGCGCGTTCTTCCACCCGACAGGGGTTATGATTTAAATATCCAAATTGTGGGATGAACTTAGTTGTGATATCATGCTGGCCGAGAGGGACTGGCTACCCGAACAGGTCCGTAAGCTCCCACATAGGGAAGATATAATTTTGTCTTCTTTCTCTGATCTTGTTCCAGAAGCAGTAAAACAAGCTGACGCTGTCAACTGGGCTTTAGTGCAGGCACCTGCAATATACCGCAACCATGTGGGTTGGGACAAGGATTCTCCTTGCCATGTAATACCTTTTAGGTCTACACCCCAGCCTCAGCCCCAATACCCAGTCAAACACAAAGCCAAACTCATGGACTCAAGAGTGCGACATCTCAGGGGAGTCGTGGTTAAACAGAGATTACCCTATTCTCACATGAGCAACATGTCCCAGTCATGTACAGGCATTGAAGGAGATGAAGTAAAGTTTTCAGTAGGTTTTATTAACAAGACTGCAATCTACAGTAAATTGCATAGGCTGCAATGATTAGGATAATGAACAATGCAAGTAACAGAATTGTGAAAACGAGAGTCATGAGTACAAAGACCCCCACCACCTTACAATAACATGTAATATGAAATAGATGTGAAATATGCCCTAATGCCCTAGCATTATGAACCTAACCTCTAAGTTAAAGAGGCAAGGTGTGTTAAACCTAATCTGCAAGTACCATGTCCATGAGAAGAGCCCCCCGACCCTCATTACCTTGGAATGAGGTCTATAGATCAGACTCTGTGGGGACACAAAGGCTGGGTCTGCATCAAGGCGACATGTAGCATAGACAGCACTGATGACATCTGCTAGGAATCCCTCTGATAATCGTGTCTGTGTGAGATGTATTTATACAGATCTTGTAGGACCCCTGACGCAGGTATGTTCCCAAACAATAGATAAGAAGACATGCTTAGGGTGACAATTATATAAACAATTCCTTGAAAAGATACATTATGTCACTGTCACACGAAAGTGGGAAAGTAGATGATGTGAATACCTACGTATCTCATTTATCTTTGATGCTAATAGTGACGCCTTTACAGAGTGGCACTTATAACGTGAAACTTAAACATCGTCCTAACTATAAACATAGCAGCCATCTTGGAAGAAGTAGTTAAATAAATGTGCTAAAAAAAGCAAGGTAAGTAGGTTAAAAGGCACTAAGTGACAGGGACACAGGCCTGCAATCCAGAAGGCTAAGCTAAACTCCTGATTCCCATTAAAACTAAATAGGATCCACTACAACAGCAGGACTAGTTAACAAAATGAAGGACAATGACTGGCTCAGATTCATTGGTCTATATGATATCTGCTGCTTCCAAGAAATCCAGGGTCTTGACGAAGTTTGTGCAAATGGGTTTTTGGGTGTCGATTCGTTGACTGATCACTGAAGGAAGGGGCTCCCATCCTCCCATTTGGAGAGCTCGCAGTATGGGTATCATGTAAACTGAATTGTAAACAAGATTGAGTAGGCATACCATCTTTGTCGCTGTCATCCAACGTCCAGCATGTGAGGCTCTGGTTTGGGGAAATGTGGGAGGGGGGTCATTCTGAATGTGTATATTCCACCAGGCTAGTTCCAGGAGGTCCTGGCGCTATGGAATAAGTGCTCTACATGTATTGGAAGTGTTAGAAGGGCTGTGATTCACGTCAAACTAACCAGGGAAGGATAAGGGAAAGAAGAATTTCATAGTGATCTTTTGAGATTTTAATAGGCAACCCTCTGATGCTATTAGCAATAGCGAGACCTTAACGGAAGATGGCTGCCTAGAAATTCCTGAGTCAGCTATGTGTTGTTTTAAATCTACTAGAAAGGCTGAGGCATTTTCTGACCTCTTGATAAATTGCCAACTTAGCTTTAGCAATGGTCGAACTATTTCAGATAGTGCTGCCAAGGCAACTTTTCGACAACAGGAGATACTCATCAATAACTGACTATGTACTCATTAATGCAGAGGCTTGGGAGTGTGTATGTGTGACATGGCTGTGATCAGCAGAATGGAGTGTGACCATAATCCAGTGGCCCTTAGCATGAAGGTGTGCATTGTGGGAGATGAATGTGTGAAAAAATTAATTGAGGGAAATTATGGGCATGAGATTGTTCCACCCAGCAGCAGGAGAAGAATAAGATAGAATAGCTAGAAGTACTTGATTGCACTTATTCAGTTCGAACATATAGTGGCCAAGCATAGAGCACTATTCTTGGATGCTGCGATTCGTGACAGTATCCTGATTCTAGCTGCATATGATAGGATGGCAAGCAAGTTGAAGGCTTTATGGTCCAGGCCTGTAGTGTCCAAAGCAGTTGCCACTAATGGTGGGAGGAGGTTGTAATGGAATAGCTGATATGATGGGGACTATGCGAGGATAAACATTATTGTTTCATACGCTCTAGTGCGGCGCCACTCAAGCTGTCAAAGTGAAGAACTATCTAGGGACTGCAGGAGAGAATATAAGTGCTTGTTAACAGCCAAGAAAATGTCATTTCAGAAGGCACTATGCGTGGAACAATACTAAAAGGTCCTAGGAACTCGTAACAAGGACAGGGAAGGGGGCAGCAAATATTGTAGAGACCTGCAAAGGCCCGTCCACTTGGGCTCACCACTTCAGTACCTCATATTGTGCTAGTCTTGATGGGCCACTGGACCCCGCACTGGTGTAAGAGATCCCACCCTCGGGCTCTGGGGTGATTGTAATGCTGATCCCTGAAGTGATTAGAGTGCTGGGTGCCTTGAAGAGGCATAGGGCCCCCTGCACTGATCTTGTATCTGTGGATCTCTACTGCGAAGAGCCCTATTATTGGGCTAGTATCCTTACCAAAGTATTCAATGCAGTCCTTGCTGGGAATGCTGTGCCCTCGTCCTGGCAATCTGCCACCATTGTCTTGCACAATTGTTTGAAGGGATGGGTTGATGCCCAAGACATTATGACAGATATGCAAGCCGGCTTCCGGTCCCATATAGGAACCATTGACCAGACCCTCCGCCTCTATATGATCTCATATAAATTTATGCTAGTCAGGAAGTCCTCACTGTATTTCGGCTCTATAGACCTGAAAGCAGCCTCAATTTAGTTGAAAGGGGTAAACTATGGAGATCACTGATGGATTTAAGGGTTGATGCCACCCTGGTCAAGGCCATAGTGGCTTTGTACTCGGGCAATATGGCCCAATCTTTGGCGTATGCCTCTCATAATTCTTCAGGAACAAGGACCGAGAAAGATGGCAAACTGACATCTTCCCCTATTGAGAGGTTACAAACAAATTCTGGTGGACAGTCTTTTTCTGCCAAGAGGATGTCAAAACATGAAGTTAATCTTTCTTAAAGTATTACTTTAATTGTGATCTCCATGTCTCCCTCTATCTGAATTTTCACTTTGTAAACCCTGTCTAGGGGTTAGACTCGTCTGTCCGCATTTTCGACTTATACAAAGTTGTCAGTTGCTATCACATCCAGAAGCTCTTGAAGATTCCGGTGAGCTATTGTGCGCTTTGCCACACTGTCTAGCAGAGCCAATGCCTGATTGCTGTTCTTCAGGAAAGTTCTCATTATGTGTGGCATTTTTAGCCATAATTGCTTCCACTTTTTTCGTTTTGAATTGTGCTTCAAATTGGGGTAGTTTCTCTTCCTTTTTTGTGGAAGCTTCAGAGGAGGGTTGTGAATCTTTTCTAGGTTTCACATACTGGTTTCATTATTCTGAACGCCCTCCTCTCTCACCACGTTTGTACAGTGAGTCCTGGAAGGAACTATATTGGTATGTATCAGTATATTGGTATCTATTAGGAGTTTGTAAAGTATCCCTATTTCTAAAATTATAGTGTTTCTCAAAGGTCTCTAAACAAGGAGATTGTCTTTGCATGACACCATCTTTATTTTGTTTTTGTTTATCCTAGTGTTTATTAGAACCTTCTGCTGCTGCTTGCTTGATAGAGTCCCTATTGGATTTACCTTGTAATTGTGGTTTATCTGGTCTGGCTCCCAGTCTATCCCGACCTATTCTAGAATAAGTCTTGGCGATAATCTTTGTCAGTTCATGTTCTTGATCTTGTGCAGGAACATCCCAGAGCTGCTGGCATACTGCCAATCCTACTGCTTCCCCTTTAAGATTACTTAAGATTACTTAATATTATCGAGGAAACTGTGGCAAAAGTGCCCATTAATTGCATCCCCAAGTCCAGGGCCGGGGCAGCCCCATATTTATCATGCATTTTTTTAACATTTCTGGAAGATTTGCAACTGTTAGTGTACCATCTGATGTAGGGTAGAGTGCAGCAAACACTGCACCCAAACTGGTACAGTGGTCCTCTAAGGGAACCATCCCAAATGGCAAGCACATTGTGAGAATTCTATGTTTATTTTGGAGTCCCCTATGGAGAAACACTGCCTCCAAAGTGCTTATTTTTTGAGCTCACCAAAACAAAATGTCTTCAATTTTGGTGGGTACTTTACCCATAATTGAATGTCATGTTATGATATAATAGATTTTTAAAGCTCTCGTACACCCCAAAAGGTGTCATGGCGTTAGAACAGAGTCGTAGACAGCTTTGAGTTACCTGTAGACCTGTCTAAAGAGCAAGGTTTTCAGCAAGGACTTACATTTTATGTAATTGGAAGAGGCCCTTAGCTCTGGGGGAAAGGCGTTCCATAACTTTGTGGCCATCACTGCAAATCTAAAACCATTAAGTCTCATTCTAATAAATTTAGTAACCTCAAGGAAGTTTTTGTGGGACGATGTGAGGTTACACTTAGGCAGGTATTTCCCTATGTCAGCCGATACAAATATAGGGCTCCTCTCATGGAGAACTTTAAAGATTAGACATCCATTTTTAAAGATGTTTCTCTGTGCTATAAGGAACCAGTGAAGTATTTCCAGAAGAGGAGTGATGTAAGATGAACTAGGCTGACACCACACCAGTTTGGCTGCTTGATTCTGAATCAACTGCAGATGTTGAGTTAGTTTTTGTGGAAGACCCAAGTAGAGAGAATTAGCATAGTCAACTTGGGACATCACCAAAGCAATAATAATCTGAATGATAGCGTTATATGTGAAATATTTCCAGACCTTTTTACATTTTTTAACTTAAAAAAGAAACAGGCTGAGGTAACGGCAATGATCTGGGGCCTCATAGAACCATATCCCAATACTTTTGGTTGATTCTTTGGGCATTGGAGGAGAGCCCATTTCTTCCAGCCCAGAGGAGGGAATCCACTTCTGCAGTTTGTTGATTTGTATAATCTTGTTTTTATCTGAGTTGAGCTTCAACTGAAAGAGCCTCATCCAATTACGGATGACAAGCATGGTTGTAAGAAAGTACCCTCTTTCTAGTATGGATACCCCCATTTTTGGCCTGTTTTTGAGTGTATGTCAATGTGTTTTTCCTGTGTCACTGGGATCCTGCTAGCCAGGACCCCGGTGCTCATAGTGAAAATCCTATATATCAGTGTGTTTTGCCTTTCTCACTGGGATCCTGCTAAGCAGGACCCCAGTGCTCACAGTTTGTGGCCTAATGTGTGTGTTGTCAGTAGTGCTTAACTGTGTCATTGAGGCTCTGCTAATCAGAACCTCAGTGCTTATGCTCTCTCTGCTTTTAAATTTCTCACTATATACTAGTGACTTCATTTACCAATTTCAATTGGCACACTGGACTCCCCCCCCCCCTTATACGTCCCTAGGATATGGTACCTAGGTACCCAGGGCATTGGGGTTCCAGCAGATTCATATGGGCTGCAGCATTTCTTTTGCCACCCATAAGGAGATCAGACAAACCCTTACACAGGACTGCAATGGCAGCCTGCATGAAATAGTGCACACATTATTTCACAGCCATTTTCACTGCACTTAAGTAACTTATAAGTCACCTATATGTCTAACCTTCATTTAATGAATTATAGGTGCAAAGTTACTAAGTGTGAGGGCACCCTTGCACTGCCAAAGGTGCCCCCACATAGTTCAGGGCCAATTCCCTGGACTCTGTGAGTGTGGGGATGCCATTACACGTGTGCACTACATAAACGTCAATAACTATATGTAGCTTCACAATGGTAACTCGGAATATGGCCATGTAAGGTGTCTAAGACCATGGAATTGTCTCCCCATTCCAAATATGGTATTGGGGAGCCAATCCCCAGTACTGCCACCTCACAGACTGGGTTCTGCCCTCCTGGGGTCTGAGGAGCTCAGTCCCAGGAAGGCAGAACAAAGCATTTCCTTTGGGAGCAGTGTGTTACATCCTCTCCCTTTGGAAATAGATGTTACAGGCTGGGGAGGGATAGCCTCTCCCAGCCCCTGGAAATGCTTTGAAGGGCACAGATGGTGCCCTCCTTGGATAAGCCAGTCTACACCGGTTCAGGGACCCCCAGTTCCTGCTCTGGCGTGAAACTGGACAAAGGAAAGGGGAGTGACCACTCCCCTGTCCATCACCACCCCAGGGGTGGTGCCCAGAGCTCCTCCAGTGTGTCCCAGACTTCAGCCGTCTGGTTTTTCAAGGTGTGAGGACACTCTGGAGGCCTCTGAGTGGCCAGTGCCAGCAGGTGACATCAGAGACCACTCCTGATAGGTCCATACCAGATAAGGTAGCCAATCCTCCTCTCAGGGCTATTTAGGGTCTCTTCTGTGGGTTTCTCTTCAGATTCTACTTGCAAGTTTCCAGCAGGAATCCTGTGCAATTACTACTTCATCCTCTGACCTCGGATCAACTGCAGACTGCTCCAGGAACTGCTGTAACAGCAACAAAGTATCCAGAAGGGCTACTTTTCCTTTGCAACTTTAGCTCCAGCCAGCAACTGCAACAGTTTCCAAGGTGTGCACATTCTGGGGACTCCCTGTCTTTACCCTGCACCGAAGGACCAAAGACATCTCCCGTGGAGTGCCGGAGTCACAGTCACTCCCCTGCTCAAGTAGGCACCTTCTAAGTCGACAGCCAGTTCCCTTGGACTCCTCTCCTGGCGACGAGCGTGCTCCTTGGAACACAGAGGGTGGACCCCTTCGAAACAGACCGTCCTGATGTCCAGCTGTCCCAACTTGGAGGAGGTAAGACCTTGCCTTCCCCGAGAACGACAGTACCCCTGTGCACCACGTCTTTTTCACAACCTGAGATCTCTGTGCACTGTTTGCAAAATTCCTTAATTCACAGCCTGGCCCAGGTCCCCAGCATTCTATCCTGCGACGCTCAACTCGCTGAGTTGACCTCCGGTGGCGTGCCACCCTCCTTTGTAGTGCTGCACCAACCGCATTTTGCACCTCCTTTGTCCCCAGGTCCTGGGAATCCCCTGGGTGCTATCTGGTGTTCTGAGGGCTCTCTAAAGTGCTGAAACCCCTCTTCCTCCTCACACAGAGCTGAGGCCCCCAGGTCCCTCCTGGGTTCAGATAGTGCCACTTTGATGCAAAATGCGACATTGTCAGAAGCAAAGCTTGTTGGAGGAATCCAGTGCCAAAACTCACCTGCATCCAACTTTTCTTCGTGGGACATCCAGTGCATCATGCAGGAACCCGCTGACATCTTCCTTGGGTGCATTTCTGCAGTCTTTGTCCAAACCAAGACTCTCTTTTGCACCCTCTTCTGGGTTGGCAGAGGCTCCTGTCCTTCCTGGAACTGCTTTTGACTTCTGGACTTGGTCTCCTTCCTTTGCAGGCCTTCATGTCCAGAAATCCACCATTTGTTGTTTGCAGTCTTGCTTGGTTCTTGCAATAACTCTAATCACGACTTGTGAACAACATGCAGATGCTTTATCTTAGAAACTTCTCCAGATACATTACCCATTGAAGATTATTAAGATGGCTCGGAAGCGAGCGGGTAACAACAATAGAGAGGCCCTCCTATCAACCACACAGAAGAATAAGGAACCTCGTTTAACCTGTGTATCCACATTTTCTCCAAATTCGAATCTTTTGAAGAAACTGATTAAAAAAAATTGGTTGATTCTCACTAGTGGAATTACCCCCATACCAAGACCACTGTTTGCATTTAAAAGAGCATCCAACATAAAATATCTCAGGAGTTGGAAGATGATTCTAGTTTAGTAGCCATCTTTTCACTTTTCTATCCTTATTCTTATTTTGTCATTTTGATTGGATGTGTTGAATGAATTCCCTTTATTTTGGGTTTTTGTTCCAGGATTTTGATTTGTTAGCTATAATGTATAACTAACCATTTGAAATTCTATCCTTTCATATTGTTTCATAGACTCACAGCCTATGCTACCTATTTCTGAGTCGTTTGGAAAGATATATCCCTGGTTTCTTTAAGTATTGTTAATCTCGATCTTTGTTTCATTTTTTCTCGGCTCATGGGGCTTAGGACTGTGTTGGACTGACATCTTGGTCCTTTTTTTTATTGCCATGAACTGACCGAGCAGTCCCTCCTTTTGAGTGGTTTCATTGGACGATTTACGTCCCAGTACGTATTTGTATCTGCACTTCCGCATCCCGCTATTGTTAGAAAGTTGGGCGGCGCGCGGGGCAAGAGAGAACGGCATCTCCAGCTTCAGCAGGTATTTTCTGATGTATGCCGCGTTAGGCATTCATTCAACGCGTTCGGCCTTTGTATGAACTTGCTATTGATTGCCGATCGTTCTTTCTCCCTCTAGTATATCGCTGCTAGGATACCGATACTTGAGTTACCTAGCAACCACACAACAGGTTTGCGTTGTGAGATTGTTTTCTTTTGGATATTGTCTTGTCTCGAATAATTGACGATGATTTTGACACATGGAAATTTAACATTATTTCCTATTGTCATGACCACACAAACTTGCCAAGTCAAATCAAAGAAGTGCATGAGAAAAGCAAAGAGATATCCTCAGTGGAGACAGCAAAGCCCAAACTGGAAGAAGGTTTGCAGAGTAATCTTGCGCTTATTTCAAAGGAAGAATCAAGAAGAGAAGATCCAAGATGGCCGCTGTGAGTCCTGAAGGTTAGTTACAGTTCTAGTCTTGCAATCGGTTGGTTGCTAGGTTACGAGCTCTCCAGCTGGAAGCCTTGCACTTCAACTGAGGTCTGACAGGAATCAGCTGTGTGGAGAGAGAGCGCGCTTCAGAACAGAAACTCCTGTGAGGTAAAATTACATTTGAAGATTATATTACAGAAAACAGATAAATATTGTCAAGGTTTATTCGAAGAGTTTGATAGTAGACCGTTCCCGTGGGAGTCGGCAAGGCTACAGAGTTAATGTATGAATTAACCTTATGTTTACAGGGTTCTTGTTTAAGATATTAAAGTCAAAGAAAATACGAACTTTAAAAGAGCAAGTATTTACAAATGTCAAGGTGATAAACAAAGGCCAAGTTTAAAGGGGAAAAGAACTGTTAACAAATAAGCATTTACAAATTCAATGGTAATAAACCAAAATAGAGTTTAAAAGAGAAACAAACTTAAATAAACAAGCATTTACAACTACAAGTTATCGACAGATGTCGAAGTAAGAAAGGAGAAACGAACTTTAATAAACAAGCATTTACAAATACAAGTATTGACAGAAGTCACAATAAGACAGGAGAAATTAAATAACATCAGCTGATTTGAAGAACGCATTATCACCAACTATATATATATATATATATATATATATAGCAACATAAAACCAATCTCTAACAAAGGTTGAGAAGTTCTTCCAGAATCAGTAATAAGCATTTTTTTAAGAAGAGCTATCATTTATAGAGAGAAGCAAGGCTACAGAGAACTCAGGGTGAGTGAAGAAATAATAGAATTAAAGAGAATTAAGTGTTGAGAGTAGAAAGTGAAAAACTGATGTTGTATGTCCCTAGTAATTGCAACTGTGACTCTTGCAGGTGCTGTATCCAATCTTAGATGTGAAGAGGCAGACTGAGTACTGGCGTTCATCATCTCTGTGGCAGTCTCTCTACCATCCCATTCCCCTTTCCCCCTCCGGGGTACTCAGCACAAAGGATTAATATTCGTTGTGAGTAGCTCAGGTCGGGACTGAGGAGTTATCTTCTGCTTCTGAGGAAATCTAATTGAAGTATCCTGACACCTATCGTGATATTTCTTCTAATCTGATACAAAAGAAGCCATTTTCCCATACGCCTTTTTAAATACAGTTTTGACAAACAATTACCGTTAACCCGAGCCTCGGGTCTTTGAGTGCTTTTATTGTGCTACAGTGTTTTTAATGAATTAGATCTTTCCTCACCTTTTCCCCCCTTTTTCAGGTTACATATGTAACGGATAATCAATTTATTTTTAACATACTTGGCCCTTATATTGTTGTTTAGCACCTGAGTTTAGGTAGCTAATGTGCTAAGTTATAGTCAATTTCTTCTAACACAGAGTGGCCCTGGTTAAACTGCAATTGATACTGCTTGACAGTTTATTGAGAATATAGTTTCCTTAGTATATGGAAGATGATTTATGAGACAATTTGCATTGAAGGTATTCACATCAGTTCCACTTCCACTTCCGTTTTTCTTTTTCTTTTTTTGATTTTCCTTATAGCAATTATGACCAATTGTCTACTCACCTGCCTTAATAAAAGACAAAGCTATAATATTGATTGGTAGGCAAGAATTTGTTATTAGCTCTTCATTATTGTTCCAGAAGGTATTTGTGTATTATTATAGTGAGTATATGGCTCTGATTTAAGGGGTAGGCAGATTTTCCTTCCTCTTTTTGATTTTGTTCTGCAATGTCTTCCTAGTTTGTGTTTTTTTATCTTTGTAATTCCAGGTTGATTCATCTGAATAATTACTCATTGGACAACTGAGTGAGTAGAGACTACACCATTATTACCTTTATTATAGACCACTGTATCTACTTTTGTTGGAGAAGATTTTGTTTCAGTCCTGAAGAAGCGCCATGAGATCTGTATGGATAAGGTAGGCGCGAAACATGTTGACTATTACGGTGGCATAGGGAATATAGGGCCAGAGGTAGGTAAGTTACAAATTGCGACTTGCAATTTGCGAGTCATAGCGACTTGCAAATTGCAACTCGCAATCCGAGATGCAGAAAGGTGTCTCAGACACCTTCTGCGACTCGCTATGAGGTCGCAAAGACCCACCTCATGAATATTCATGAGGTGGGTCGCAGTTTGCGACCCCATAGCGAGTCTAGGCACTCACTGGGATGGTGGCCTGCTGAAGACAGCAGACCACCATGTCCGTGACTGCTTTTTTAATAAAGCAGTTTTTTTTTTCTCTTTGCAGCCCGTTTTCCTTAAAGGACAACGGGCTGCAAAAAGAAAAAAATCCGAAACCATTTGGTTTCGGTTTTTTCAGAGTATGCAGTGGTCCTAGTGGTCCATAGGACCACTGCCTGCTCAGAAAAAATATTTTTGTGTGCATTCACAAAGGGGAAGGGGTCCCATGGGGACCCCTTCCCTTTTGCGAATGAGTTACCATCCACTTCAAGTGGATGGTAACTGCGCGTTGGTTTGCGCCCGCTTTCGCGGTCACAAAGCAACTCTACATCGCGATGCGGTCGCAAATAGGAAGGGAACACCCCTTCCTATTTGCGAGTCGGAATCACATTTTGCGAGTCAGTACCGACTCGCAAAATGTGACTCTGCATCACGTAAGGCCTTTTGCGCCTCGCAAACTGCATTTTTTGCCGTTTGCGAGGTGCAAAAGACTTCCTACATCTGGCCCATAATTCCTTAACCACTTGTGTGCGAGGGAAAAGGGTCATTATTCCCCTAGACTCTCATTCTTGTTTTTAATCTTGACCAACTCCCTTTAATTTCAATTAAAGGAATTCACTTTAGCGGAGCTGAGTCAATTTTAACTTCACTTTTCTCCCCACTTCTCCGAGCTGTTGGGTTGCACAGCAGTCTGGTTCAGTGACCCCAATGTGGGTCCCGTCAGACATTGCAGTACCAGTCTGGCATGGAGCAAGCCCAATGATGAATCTTGAGGGAATTTGCTTCTAAAAGGGAACCACACTTATTGCTGGTGTTACTCCTGTTGGAACCTTTTTCATTTGATAAACATGATATAGGAGGCTGTACACTAGACCATTTAACCTCCTTGTCCCCTTTTTTTGTGAAGTAAGTTGTAAGTACCCAAGGTACCCACTACAAACCAGGCCAGCCTCCTACAATGAGTGTGAAATTATATTCAAAAAGGGCATTTTCATTTAGAAGTTGCCAAAGTATGAAACCTGACATAAATAGAACCAGGTATTATACCATCATTCATTGAAACATTCAGTACATAAGGCAATTGCAATGTCTCAGTGGATTCCATAATCTGAAATGGGACTCTTTCCCATGCTATGCCCATAGGCTTAGGATAAGCTGTAATGTTTGCAGTGTAGAGAACACTTTGGGATCTATGGGATGAAGAGTGTGGTTGCAGTTCACGAACCACAGTAGAGACAATTTTTCTTACAGGGACAAAATGATCAACCAACAGTAGTAGAACAATGAGTATGACAACCACATGATGAAAAGAAAAATTCCCAAAAATATCCAGGCATAGGAACGTCGTGGAATCAAATAGTTGTCATGAAACCACTGACAAGCACAAAGCAGTCTCTGCCAGTGAGTGAATGTAGAAGGGGTTCAAAAGTCTTCTGTGAAATGTCCAGTCTCCTCTTTATCGTTGGTCTTGCGACGCTCTTCAAAGGGTACCAATTCAAACGGCATAGTGTCAGATGAAATTTCATAGTAAAGTGTAGGAAAGTAGCCTCTTTCTAAAATGGTTAGCCCCACTTTTGGCCTGTTTGTGAGTGTGTGTCAGTGTGTTTTTACTGTGTCACTGGGATCCTGCTACACAGGCCCCTACTGCTCATAGATAAAAACCTAAATGTAAGTGTGTTTTGCCTATCTCACTGGGATCCTGCTAGCCAGGACCCCAGTGCTCATAGTTTGTGGCCTAATGTGTATGCCTGTGTAGTGCCTAACTGTGTCACTGAGGCTCTGCTAATCAGAACCTCAGTGCTTAGGCTCTATCTGCTTTTAAACTTGTCACTGTAAGCCAGTGACTCCATTTATCAATTTCAATTGGCACACTGGACGCCCCCTTATACGTCCCTAGGATATGGTACCTAGGTACCCAGGGCATTGGGGTTCCAGCAGATTCATATGGGCTGCAGCATTTCTTTTGCCACCCATAAGGAGATCAGACAAACCCTTACACAGGACTGCAATGGCAGCCTGCATGAAATAGTGCACACACTATTTCACAGCCATTTCACTGCACTTAAGTAACTTATAAGTCACCTATGTCTAACCTTCACATGCTGAAGGTGAGGTGCAAAGTGTGAGGGCACCCTTGCACTAGCAAAGGTGACCCCACATAGTTCAGGGCCATTTCCCCAGACTGTGTGAGTGTGGGGATGCCATTACACGCATGCACTACACATAGGTCAATACCTATATGTAGCTTCACAATGGTAACTCCGAACATGGCCATGTAACATGCCTAAGATCATGGAAATTGTCCCCCCATTCCAAATATGGTATTGGGGAGCCAATTCCATGCATCCTGGGGGCTCCACCATGGACCCCCAGTACTGCCAAACTAGCTCTCTGAGGCCTGCACTGCAGCTACAGCTGCTCGAACCTCACAGGTGGGGTTCTGCCCTCGTGGGGCCTGGGCAGCCCAGTCCCAGGAAGGCAAAACAAAGGATTTCCTCTGAGAGCAGGTTGTTACACCCTCTCCCTTTGGAAATAGGTGTTACAGGCTGGGGAAAGATAGCCTCCCCCAGCCTCTGGAAATGCTTTGAAGGGCACAGATGGCGCATAAACCAATCTACACCGGTTCAGGGACCCCTTCTCCCCTGCTCTGTGTGAAATTGGACAAAGGAAAGGGGAGTGATCACTCCCCTGTCCATCACCACCCTAGGGGTGGTGCCCAGAGCTCCTCCAGTGTGTCCCAGACTTCAGCCATCTTCCTTTGCAAGGTGTGGGGGCACTCTGGAGGGCTCTGAGCGGCCAGTTCCAGCAGGTGACATCAGAGATCCCTCCTGATAGGCCCATACCTGATAAGGTAGCCAATCACCCTCTCAGGGCTATTTAGGGTCTCTCCTGTGGGTTCTCTTCAGATTCTGCTTGCAAGTTTCCTTCAGGAATCCTCTGCAACAACTTCAGACTCTTCTGACCTCGGATCAACCGCAGCTTGCTCCAAGAAACGCTGTAACTGCAACAAAGTGTCTACAAGAGACACTTTTCTTCAGCATCCTCAGCTCCAAGTCAGCAACTGCAACAGTTTCCATGGTGTGCACGCTCTGATGACTCCCTGTCTTCACCCTTCACAAGAAGGACCGAAGGAATTTCCAATGGAGGGACGGAGTCACTCCCCTGCTCCAAGCAGGCACCTTCCAAGATGATGACTGGTACCCTGGGACTCCTCTCACAGTGATGAGCATGCTCCTAAAGACACAGAGGGTGGACATCATCGACATAAATTGTCCTGAGATCCTGCTGATGCAATTTGGAGGAGGTAAGACCTTGCCTTCCCCGAGGGCTACGGTACCCCTGTGTCCTGCGTCTTCTTCACCTCCTGAGGCCTCTGTGCACTCTTTGCAAAATTCCTTCATGCGCAGCCTGGCCCAGGTCCCCAGCACTCCATCTTGCGAGTGCTGACTTGTTCTCCAGAGGCGTGGGACCTTCTTTTGTTGTGCTACATCAACTGCATTTTGCACCTTCTTTGTACCCGAGTCCTGCGGCTCCTGGGGGTGGTGGCTGGCATCCTAAGGGCTCTCTAAAGTGCTGAGAGCCTCCTCTTCCTCCTCACACAGAGCTCAGGCCCCCAGGTTGTAGGAGGCTGGACTGGCTTGTAGTGAGTACCAAGGGGTACTTACACCTTGCACCAGGCCCAGGTATCCCTTATTAGTGTATAGGGTGTCTAGCAGCTTAGGCTGATAGATAATGGTAGCTTAGCAGAGCAGCTTATGCTGAACTAGGAGACGAGTGAAGCTCCTACCGTACCACTAGTGTCACTTGCACAATATCATAAGAAAACTCAATACACAGATATACTAAAAATAAAGGTACTTTATTTTTATGACAATATGCCAAAGTATCTCAGTGAGTACCCTCAGTATGAGGATAGCAAATATACACAAGATATATGTACACAATACCAAAAATATGCAGTATAGTCTTAGAAAACAGTGCAAACAATGTATAGTTACAATAGGATGCAATGGGGACACATAGTGATAGGGGCAACACAAACCATATACTCCAAAAGTGGAATGCGAACCACGAATGGACCCCAAACCTATGTGACCTTGTAGAGGGTCGCTGGGACTGTAAGAAAACAGTGAGGGTTAGAAAAATAGCCCACCCCAAGACCCTGAAAAGTGAGTGCAAAGAGCACTAAAGTTCCCCAAAGTGCACAGAAGTCGTGATAGGGGAAGTCTGCAGGAAAGACCAACACCAGCAATGCAACAACGATGGATTTCCAGACTAGAGTACCTGTGGAACAAGGGGACCAAGTCCAAAAGTCACAATCAAGTCGAGAGTGGGCAGATGCCCAGGAAATGCCAGCTGTGGGTGCAAAGAAGCTGCTGCTAGGCAGTAGAAGCTGGGGATTCTGCAGGAAGGACAAGGGCTAGAAACTTCCCCTTTGGAGGATGGATGTCCCACGTCATGGAGAGTCGCGCAGAAGTGTTTTCCTGAAGAAAGACCGCAAACAAGCCTTGCTAGCTGCAAAATCGTGCAGTCAGGGTTTTTGGATGCTGCTGTGGCCCAGGAGGGACCAGGATGTCGCCAATTGTGTGAGGGGACAGAGGGGGCGTCCAGCAAGACAAGGAGCCCTCTCAGAAGCAAGCAGCACCCGGAGAAGTGCCGGAACAGGCACTACAAAGTGGAGTGAAACGGTACTCACCCGAAGTTGCACAAGAGAGTCCCACGTCGCCGGAGGACAACTCAGGAGGTCGTGCAATGCAGGTTAGAGTGCCGTGGACCCAGGCTTGGCTGTGCACAAAGGAAATCCTGGAAAAGTGCACAGGAGCCGGAGTAGCTGCAAAAGACGCGGTTCCCAGCAATGCAGTCTGGCGTGGGGAGGCAAGGACTTACCTCCACCAAACTTGGACTGAAGAGTCACTGGACTGTGGGAGTCACTTGGACAGAGTTGCTGGATTCAAGGGACCTCGCTCGTCGTGCTGAGAGGAGACCCAGGGGACCGGTAATGCAGTTCTTTGGTGCCTGCAGTTGCAGGGGGAAGATTCCGTCGACCCAGGGGAGATTTCTTCATGGCTTCTAGTGCAGAGAGGAGGCAGACTACCCCCACAGCATGCACCACCAGGAAAACAGTCGAGAAGGCGGCAGGATCAGCGTTACAGAGTTGCAGTAGTCGTCTTTGCTACTTTGTTGCAGTTTTGCAGGCTTCCAGCGCGGTCAGCAGTCGATTCCTTGGCAGAAGGTGAAGAGAGAGATGCAGAGGAACTCTGATGAGCTCTTGCATTAGTTATCTAAGGAATTCCCCAAAGCAGAGACCCTAAATAGCCAGAAATGAGGGTTTGGCTACTTAGGAGAGAGGATAGGCTAGCAACACCTGAAGGAGCCCATCAGAAGGAGTCTCTGACGTCACCTGGTGGCACTGGCCACTCAGAGCAGTCCAGTGTGCCAGCAGCACCTCTGTTTCCAAGATGGCAGAGGTCTGGAGCACACTGGAGGAGCTCTGGACACCTCCCAGGGGAGGTGCAGGTCAGGGGAGTGGTCACTCCCCTTCCTTTGTCCAGTTTCACACCAGAGCAGGGCTAAGGGGTCCCTGAACCGGTGTAGACTGGCTTATGCAGAAATGGGCACATCTGTGCCCATGAAAGCATTTCCAGAGGCTGGGGGAGGCTACTCCTCCCCTGCCTTCACACCATTTTCCAAAGGGAGAGGGTGTAACACCCTCTCTCAGAGGAAGTCCTTTGTTCTGCCATCCTGGGACAAGCCTGGCTTGACCCCAGGGGGGCAGAAACCTGTCTGAGGGGTTGGCAACAGCAGCAGCTGCAGTGAAACCCCTGAAAAGGCAGTTTGGCAGTACCAGGGTCTGTGCTACAGACCACTGGGATCATGGGATTGTGCCAACTATGCCAGGGTGGCATAGAGGGGGCAATTCCATGATCATAGACATGTTACATGGCCATATTCGGAGTTACCATTGTGAAGCTACATATAGGTAGTGACCTATATGTAGTGCACGCGTGTAATGGTGTCCCCGCACTCACAAAGTCCGGGGAATTTGCCCTGAACAATGTGGGGGCACCCTGGCTAGTGCCAGGGTGCCCTCACACTAAGTAACTTTGCACCTAACCTTTACCAGGTAAAGGTTAGACATATAGGTGACTTATAAGTTACTTAAGTGCAGTGAAAATAGCTGTGAAATAATGTGTGCATTATTTCACTCAGGCTGCAGTGGCAGGCCTGTGTAAGAATTGTCAGAGCTCCCTATGGGTGGCAAAAGAAATGCTGCAGCCCATAGGGATCTCCTGGAACCCCAATACCCTGGGTACCTCAGTACCATATACTAGGGAATTATAAGGGTGTTCCAGTAAGCCAATGTAAATTGGTAAAATTTGTCACTAGCCTGTTAGTGACAATTTAAAAGAAATGAGAGAGCATAACCACTGAGGTTCTGATTAGCAGAGCCTCAGTGAGACAGTTAGTCACTACACAGGTAACACATTCAGGCACACTTATGAGCACTGGGGCCCTGGCTGACAGGGTCCCAGTAACACATACAACTAAAACAACATATATACAGTGAAAAATGGGGGTAACATGCCAGACAAGATGGTACTTTCCTACACAACCCCCCCCCAAACGAAGGACAATAAGACTAGTCATTCCCTGATGGGTCTTCATTGTCTAAGTGGAAGTATCTGGAGAGTCCATCTGCATTGGAGTGGCTACTCCCAGGTCTATGTTCCACTGTATAGTCCATTCCCTGTAGGGATATGGACCACCTCAACAATTTAGGATTTTCACCTTTCATTTGTTTTAGCCAAAGTAGAGGTTTGTGGTCTGTCTGAACAATGAAGTGAGTGCCAAACAGGTATGGCCTCAACTTCTTCAGTGCCCAGACCACAGCAAAGGCCTCCCTCTCAATGGCAGACCAACGCTTTTCTCTAGGGGTCAACCTCCTACTAATAAAAGCAACAGGTTGACCCTGGCCCTCAGAATAAGTTGTGATAGGACTGCCCCTACTCCTAATTCAGATGCATCAGTTTGGACATAAAATTTTTTAGAGTAACAAGGGCTTTTCAGGACAGATGCAGAGCACATGGCCTGCTTCAGCTCCTCAAAAGCTTTCTGACAGTTTGCTGTCCATAATACCTTTTTAGGCATTTTCTTGGATGTGAGGTCATTAAGAGGGGCTGCAATGGAGCCATAGTTCTTAATGAACCTCCTGTAATACCCAGTGAGGCCTAGGAAGGCTCTCACCTGAGTCTGAGTAGTAGGGGGAACCCAATCAATAATTGTTTGGATTTTCCCCTGAAGTGGTGCAATCTGTTCCCCACCAACAAGGTGTCCCAGATAAACCACCTTTCCCTGCCCTATCTGGCACTTTGAAGCCTTGATAGTGAGGCCTGCCTTTTGCAGGGCCTCTAAAACTTTCCATAGGTGGACCAGGTGATCATCCCAGCTGGAGCTAAAGACAGCTATATCGTCCAAAAGTGCTGCAGTGAAAGCTTCCAGCCCTTGCAGGACTGTGTTCATCAACCTTTGAAAAGTGGCAGGTGCATTTTTCAATCCAAAAGGCATTACTGTGAACTGGTAATGGCCTCCAATGGTTGAAAATGCAGTTTTAGGTTTAGCATTTTCTGATAATTTGATATGCCAATACCCTGCAGTCAAATCAAAAGTGCTTAGATACTTGGCAGATGCCAGTGTATCTATGAGCTCATCTGCCCTGGCTATAGGGTGAGCATCAGTTCTGGTTACCTGATTGAGACCTCTGTAGTCTACACAAAACCGCATTTCCTTCTTTCCATCTTTGGAATGAGGTTTTGGTACATGTACCACAGGAGAAGCCCATGGACTTTCAGAGTGCTCAACCACTCCCAGTTCTAACATTTTCTGCACCTCTTGCTTTATGCAGTCTCTGACATGGTCAGGGTGCCTATAGATCTTACTTTTGACAGGCAAGCTGTCTCCAGTATCTATAGTGTGCTCACACCAAGAAGTGGTACCTGGCACAGTAGAGAAGAGTTCAGAAAACTGACCCAGGAGATTTATGCAATGGTCTTTCTGCTCAGCAGTAAGACAATCAGCCAAAACTACCCCTTCCACCAGAGCATCTTGTTCTGTGGAAGAGAAGAGATCAAGAAGGGGATCACTGTCTTCTTCCTGTCCCTCATCAGTTGCCATGAGCAGGGTGAGATCAGCCCTGTCATAGTAGGGTTTCAGGCGGTTGACATGGAGCACCCTAAGGGGACTCCTGGCAGTGCCTAAGTCAACTAAGTAGGTGACTTCACCCATTTTCTCAACAATTGTGTGGGGTCCACTCCATTTATCTTGGAGTGCTCTTGGGGCCACAGGCTCCAAGACCCACACTTTCTGCCCTGGTTGGTACTGAACCAAAACAGCCTTCTGATCATGCCATTGCTTATGGAGCTCTTGGCTGTCCCGAAGGTTTTTACTGGCCTTTTTCATGTACTCAGCCATCCTTGATCTGAGGCCAAGTACATAATCCACAATATCTTGCTTTGGAGCTTTTAAAGGTTATTCCCAACCCTCCTTGACAAGTGTGAGTGGACCCCTAACAGGGTGTCCAAAAAGAAGTTCAAAGGGGCTGAAGCCCGCTCCTTTCTGGGGTACCTCCCTGTAGGCAAAAAGGAGGCATGGTAAAAGGATATCCCATCTCCTGCGGAGTTTTTCAGGGAGACCCATAATCATGCCTTTGAGAGTTTTGTTAAATCTCTCCACCAGTCCATTTGTTTGTGGATGATAGGGTGTAGTGAGCTTATAAGTCACACCACACTCCTTCCACATGGCCTTCAAGTAAGCAGACATTAAATTGCTTCCTCTGTCTGATACCACCTCGTTTGGGAAGCCCACTCTGGAAAAGATTCCCAAGAGGGCCTTAGCCACTGCAGGAGCTGTAGTGGTTCTAAGAGGAATTGCTTCAGGATATCTGGTTGCATGGTCCACTACCACCAAGATAAACCTATTGCCTGAAGCAGTAGGAGGGTCAAGGGGGCCAACTATGTCAACCCCTACCCTTTCAAAGGGAACCCCAACCACAGGCAGTGGAATAAGGGGTGCCTTTGGAGTGCCACCTGTCTTGCCACTGGCTTGACAGGTTTCACAGGACTTACAAAAATCTTTTGTGTCCTCAGACATTCTAGGCGAATGAAACAAGGGAACAAGCCTGTCCCAATTTTTCATCTGCCCCAAATGTCCAGCTAGGGGAATGTCGTGAGCAAGAGTTAGGAGGAACTTTCTGTACTCCTGAGGAATCACTAATCTCCTGGCAGCTCCAGGTTTAGGATCCCTTGCTTCAGTGTACAAGAGGTTGTCCTCCCAGTAAACTCTGTGAGAGACACTGACATCCCCATTAGCCTGTTTGACAGCTTGCTGTCTTAGACCCTCTAGTGTGGGACAGGTCTGCTGTGCCACACTCAGCTCCTCCCTGACAGGCCCCCCTTCACCCAAAAGCTCAGCAGTGTCTGTTTCCAGCTCCTCTGGTGTAGGTTCTGCACAGGGTGGAAATTCTTCTTCCTCAGAAGTAGAATCCACTGTAGAGGGAGGGATAGTAGGTAGTGCTTTACTTCTACTAGCCCTAGCTTTAGGGAGCACTTGGTCCATTGTTCCAGGATTCAAGTTTCCCTGTCCTTTTTGCTTTTTGGCCTGAGCCCTTGTCAAAGCAAAAATATGCCCTGGAATGCCCAGCATTGCTGCATGAGCCTCCAACTCCACTTCTGCCCAAGCTGATGTCTCTAAATCATTCCCTAATAGATAGTCTACAGGTAAATCTGGGGCAACCACAACTTTCTTTGGGCCAGTAACCCCCCCCAGTTGAGATTTACAACAGCCATGGGGTGGCTAAGGGTGTTGTTGTGAGCATCGGTTACTTGGTACTGGTGACCAAGTAGGTGTTGTTCAGGGTGGACCAGTTTCTCTATCACCATTGTGACACTGGCACCTGTGTCCCTGTAGGCCTGAACCTCAACACCATTTATTAGAGGTAGTTGCTTGTACTTATCCATGTTAAGGGGACAAGCAACCAAGGTGGCTAAATCAATAGTCCCCTCAGAGACTAACACAGCCTCTGTGGTCTCCCTAATCAGACCAACCCCAACTAAGTTACCAAAGGTGAGCCCAGCTACTCCCTTAGATTGGCTATTAGTAGGTTTGCTCCCACCACCACTGCTATTAGTAGGGACACTAGGTGTAGCAGTAGGGGTTGTAGTGGTAGGAGTCTTGGTGCTTTTCTTTGGACAACTGGGATCTGTTGTCCAATGGCCTTTTATTTTACATAAATAGCACCATGGTTTCTTTTCTTTGTTTTGATTTGAAGAGGATTTGGCCCCACCACCCCCACCAGAGTGTTTTTGTGGGCCTGATGAAGACTCATTTTTAGATTGGTCCCCACCCTTGCCAGAAGACTTACCATCCTTCTTCTTAGTGCCATCTTTGTCACCCCCTGTATGAACTTTCCTGTTCACCCTTGTTCTGACCCATTTGTCTGCCTTCTTTCCCAATTCTTGGGGAGAGGTCAGATCAGAGTCCACCAAGTACTGGTGCAACAAATCAGACACACAATTATTAAGAATATGCTCTCTCAGGATCAAGTTATACAGGCTGTCATAATCAGTAACTTTACTGCCATGTATCCACCCCTCCAAGGCCTTCACTGAATGGTCAATGAAATCAACCCAGTCTTGTGAAGACTCCTTTTTGGTCTCTCTGAACTTTATCCTGTACTGTTCAGTGGTTAAGCCATAACCATCCAGGAGTGCATTCTTAAAAACTTTGTAATCATTGGCTTCACTTTCTTTCACAGTAAGGAGCCTATCCCTACCTTTTCCACTAAATGATAGCCATAGGATAGCAGCCCACTGCCTTTGAGGGACATCCTGTACAGCACAGGCCCTCACAAGTGCAGCAAACCACTTGTTAATGTCATCCCCCTCCTTATAAGGGGGAACTATCTTGTGCAGATTCCTGGAATCATGCTCTTTTGCAGGATGACTATGGGGAATACTGCTGCTGCCACCATGGGTTTCTAAACCCAATTTCTGTCTTTCTTTCTCTACTTCTAAGGTCTGTCTATCCAACTCCAGCTGTTGCTTCTTGAGCTTCAGTCTGGTTTGTTCCACTCTCAATCTATTGAGCTCCCTTTCTAACATTCTGTCATCAGGGTGGGTGGGAGGGACATGCCTTGAAACAGAAGTATGGTGAGAATGGACAGAAGGAGACCTGTCCCTTACAGAAGGCACCCTAACAGCTTGGTTAACAGAAACATCACTTCTACTGTGGTGAGAAGGAATACTCTTGCTATGATGTGAGACAACACTATCTGTATGGTGTGACTCTACATCAGTACCAACTATGCTAGACTGTCTAGTAATGGGCAGGCTATGAAGTTTCTTTCCTGAATCTTTTCCTTGGGGAGTCCCTGGATCAGATTGGGAACCATTGGCTACTTTTTCAACAGATGGGGACCTTTTGGCCTTATCTTGTTCTCTAAGCATGTTAAGCAACAATTCCAAGGAAGGATTCTTCCCTACACTCAAACCTCTTTCTATACAGAGACTCCTTGCTCCTTTCCAGCTAAGGTGGTCATATGCAAGTTTGGACAGATCAACATTTTGGCCTGTGCCAGACATTTTAGAAAGAGTTTAAGTGACAGAAAAAGTGAAGAAAAAGTTTTTCAGAACTTTTAGAAAGACAGAAAAAAAAAACTTTAAAAACTTTTTAAGAACTTTTTAGAAAGTTAGAAGAACTTTTCAGCACTTAGAAAAGAGTGAAAAGAGGAAATGCAAAACTTTTTGGTTATGTGTATACACACTGAACTTGTTTTGTATATTTTTCTCTTATGAAAAGTACAATGACAAAAGTGGTAAGTAGTCTCAAAGCACTTATCCCACCACTGCACAACCAATGTAGGAGGCTGGACTGGCTTGTAGTGAGTACCAAGGGGTACTTGCACCTTGCACCAGGCCCAGTTATCCCTTATTAGTGTATAGGGTGTCTAGCAGCATAGGCTGATAGATAATGGTAGCTTAGCAGAGCAGCTTAGGCTGAACTAGGAGACGAGTGAAGCTACTACAGTACCACTTAGTGTCATATGCACAATATCATAAGAAAACACAATACACAGTTATACTAAAAATAAAGGTACTTTATTTTTATGACAATATGCCAAAGTATCTTAGAGTGTACCCTCAGTGAGAGGATAGGAAATATACACAAGATATATGTACACAATACCAAAAATATGCAGTATAGTCTTAGAAAACAGTGCAAACAATGTATAGTTACAATAGGATGCAATGGGGACACATAGGGATAGGGGCAACACAAACCATATACTCCAAAAGTGGAATGCGAACCACGAATGGACCCCAAACCTATGTGACCTTGTAGAGGGTCGCTGGGACTATTAGAAAATAGTAAGGGTTAGAAAAATAACCCAGCCCAAGACCCTGAAAAGTGAGTGCAAAGTGCACTAAAGTTCCCCAAATGACATAGAAGTCGTGATAGGGGAATTCTGCAGGAAAGACACAAACCAGCAATGCAACAACGATGGATTTCCAGTCGAGGGTACCTGTGGAACAAGGGGACTGTAGGAGGCAGGACTGGCTTGTAGTGAGTACCAAGGGGTACTTACACCTTGCACCAGGCCCAGGTATCCCTTATTAGTGTATAGGGTGTCTAGCAGCTTAGGCTGATAGATAATGGTAGCTTAGCAGAGCAGCTTAGGCTGAACTAGGAGACGAGTGAAGCTCCTACAGTACCACAAGTGTCACTTGCACAATATCATAAGAAAACACAATACACAGTTATACTAAAAATAAAGGTACTTTATTTTTATGACAATATGCCAAAGTATCTCAGAGTGTACCCTCAGTATGAGGATAGCAAATATACACAAGTTATATGTACACAATACCAAAAATATGCAGTATAGTCTTAGAAAACAGTGCAAACAATGTATAGTTACAATAGGATGCAATGGGACCACATAGGGATAGGGGCAACACAAACCATATACTCCAAAAGTGGAATGTGAACCACGAATGGACCCCAAACCTATGTGACCTTGTAGAGGGTCGCTGGGACTATTAGAAAATCGTGAGGGTTAGAAAAATAGCCCACCCCAAGACCCTGAAAAGTGAGTGCAAAGTGCACTGAAGTTCCCCAAAGGACATAGAAGTCGTGATAGGGGAATTCTGCAGGAAAGACACAAACCAGCAATGCAACAACAATGGATTTCCAGTCGAGGGTACCTGTGGAACAAGGGGACCAAGTCCAAAAGTCACAAGCAAGTCGGAGATGGGCAGATGCCCAGGAAATGCCAGCTGTGGGTGCAAAGAAGCTTCTTCTGGACAGGAGAAGCTTAGGTTTCTGCAGGAACGACAAGGGCTAGAGACTTCCTCTTTGGAGGACGGATCCCTCACGCCGTGGAGAGTCGTGCAGACATGTTTTCCTGCCAAAAGACCGCCAACAAGCCTTGCTAGCTGCAAATCGTGCGGTTAGCGTTTTTGGATGCTGCTGTGGCCCAGGAGGGACCAGGAGGTTGCAAATTGGACCAGGAGGTAGAGGGGACGTCGAGCAAGACAAGGAGCCCTCTCAGCAGCAGGTAGCACCCGGAGAAGTGCCAGAAACAGGCACTACAAGGATGCGTGAAATGGTGCTCACCCGAAGTTACACAAAGGAGTCCCACGTCGCCGGAGACCAACTTAGAAAGTCGTGCAATGCCGGTAACAGTGCCGTGGACCCAGGCTTGGCTGTGCACAAAGGATTTCCGCCGGAAGTGCACAGAGGCCAGAGTAGCTGCAAAAGTCACGGTTCCCAGCAATGCAGTCTGGCGTGGGGAGGCAAGGACTTACCTCCACTAAACTTGGACTGAAGAGTCACTGGAATGTGGGGGTCACTTGGACACAGTTGCTGGATTCGAGGGACCTCGCTCGTCGTGCTGAGAGGAGACCCAAGGGACCGGTGATGCAGTTCTTTGGTGCCTGCGGTAGCAGGGGGAAGATTCCGTCGACCCACGGGAGATTTCTTCGGAGCTTCTAGTGCAGAGAGGAGGCAGACTACCCCCACAGCATGCACCACCAGGAAAACAGTCGAGAAGGCCGCAGGATCAGCGTTACAGAGTTGCAGTAGTCATCTTAGCTACTTTGTTGCAGTTTTGCAGGTTTCCAGCGCGGTCAGCAGTCGATTCCTTGCCAGAAGGTGAAGAGAGAGATGCAGAGGAACTCGGATGAGCTCTTGCATTCGCTATCTGAAGTTTCGCCAGAGACAGAGACCCTAAATAGCCAGAAAAGAGGGTTTGGCTACCTAGGAGAGAGGATAGGCTAGCAACACCTGAAGGAGCCTATCAGAAGGAGTCTCTGACGTCACCTGGTGGCACTGGCCACTCAGAGCAGTCCAGTGTGCCAGCAGCACCTCTGTTTCCAAGATGGCAGAGGTCTGGAGCACACTGGAGGAGCTCTGGACACCTCCCAGGGGAGGTGCAGGTCAGGGGAGTGGTCACTCCCCTTTCCTTTGTCCAGTTTCGCGCCGTAGCAGGGCTAAGGGGTCCCTGAACCGATGTAGACTGGCTTATGCAGAAATGGGCACCAAATGTGCCCATGAAAGCATTTCCAGAGGCTGGGGGAGGCTACTCCTCCCCTGCCTTCACACCATTTTCCAAAGGGAGAGGGTGTAACACCCTCTCTCAGAGGAAGTCCTTTGATCTGCCATCCTGGGACAAGCCTGGCTTGACCCCAGGAGGGCAGAAACCTGTCTGAGGGGTTGGCAGCAGCTGCAGTGAAACCCCAGGAAGGGCAGTTTGGCAGTACCAGGGTCTGTGCTACAGACCACTGGGATCATGGGATTGTGCCAACTATGCCAGGATGGCATAGAGGGGGCAATTCCATGATCATAGACATGTTACATGGCCATATTCGGAGTTACCATTGTGAAGCTACATATAGGTAGTGACCTATATGTAGTGCACGTGTGTAATGGTGTCCCCGCACTCACAAAGTCCGGGGAATTGGCCCTGAACAATGTGGGGGCACCTTGGCTAGTGCCAGGGTGCCCTCACACTAAGTAACTTTGCACCTAACCTTTACCAGGTAAAGGTTAGACATATAGGTGACTTATAAGTTACTTAAGTGCAGAGTAAAATGGCTGTGAAATAACGTGGACGTTATTTCACTCAGGCTGCAGTGGCAGGCCTGTGTAAGAATTGTCAGAGCTCCCTATGGGTGGCAAAAGAAATGCTGCAGCCCATAGGGATCTCCTGGAACCCCAATACCCTGGGTACCTCAGTACCATATACTAGGGAATTATAAGGGTGTTCCAGTAAGCCAATGTAAATTGGTAAAAATGGTCACTAGCCTGTTAGTGACAATTTGGAAAGAAATGAGAGAGCATAACCACTGAGGTTCTGATTAGCAGAGCCTCAGTGAGACAGTTAGTCACTACACAGGTAACACATTCAGGCACACGTATGAGCACTGGGGCCCTGGGTTACCAGGGTCCCAGTGACACATACAACTAAAACAACATATATACAGTGAAAAATGGGGATAACATGCCAGGCAAGATGGTACTTTCCTACACAACCCCCCCCCCCCCCAAACGAAGGACAATAAGACTAGCCATGACCTGATGAGTCTTCATTGTCTAAGTGGAAATATCTGGAGAGTCCATCTGCATTGGAGTGGCTACTCCCAGGTCTATGTTCCACTATATAGTCCATTCCCTGTAGGGATATGGACCACCTCAACAATTTAGGATTTTCACCTTTCATTTGTTTTAGCCAAAGTAGAGGTTTGTGGTCTGTCTGAACAATGAAGTGAGTGCCAAACAGGTATGGCCTCAACTTCTTCAGAGCCCAGACCACAGCAAAGGCCTCCCTCTCAATGGCAGACCAACGCTTTTCTCTAGGGGTCAACCTCCTACTAATAAAAGCAACAGGTTGATCCTGGCCCTCAGAATTAAGTTGTGATAGGACTGCTCCTACTCCTAATTCAGATGCATCAGTTTGGACATAGAATTTTTTAGAGTAACAAGGGCTTTTCAGGACAGGTGCAGAGCACATGGCCTGCTTCAGCTCCTCAAAAGCTTTCTGACAGTTTGCTGTCCATAATACCTTTTTAGGCATTTTCTTGGATGTGAGGTCATTAAGAGGGGCTGCAATGGAGCCATAGTTCTTAATGAACCTCCTGTAATACCCAGTGAGGCCTAGGAAGGCTCTCACCTGAGTCTGAGTGGTAGGGGGAACCCAATCAATAATTGTTTGGATTTTCCCCTGAAGTGGTGCAATCTGTTCCCCACCAACAAAGTATCCCAGATAAACCACCTTACCCTGCCCTATCTGGCACTTTGAAGCCTTGATAGTGAGGCCTGCCTTTTGCAGGGCCTCCAAAACTTTCCATAGGTGGACCAGGTGATCATCCCAGCTGGAGCTAAAGACAGCTATATCGTCCAAATATGCTGCACTGAAAGCTTCCAGCCCTTGCAGGACTGTGTTCACCAACCTCTGAAAAGTGGCAGGTGCATTTTTCAAACCAAAAGGCATTACAGTAAACTGGTAATGTCCTCCAATGGTTGAAAATGCAGTCTTAGGTTTAGCATCTTCTGACAATTTGATCTGCCAATACCCTGCAGTCAAGTCAAAAGTGCTTAGATACTTGGCAGATGCCAGTGTATCTATGAGCTCATCTGCCCTGGGTATAGGGTGAGCATCAGTTTTGGTTACCAAGTTGAGACCTCTATAGTCTACACAAAACCGCATTTCTTTCTTTCCATCTTTGGAATGGGGTTTTGGTACCAGTACCACAGGAGAAGCCCATGGACTGTCAGAGTGCTCAACTACTCCTAGTTCTAACATCTTCTGGACCTCTTGCTTTATGCAGTCCCTGACATGGTCAGGTTGCCTATAGATCTTACTTTTGACAGGTAAACTGTCCCCAGTATCTATAGTGTGCTCACACCAAGAAGTGGTACCTGGCACAGTAGAGAAGAGTTCAGAGAATTGATCTAGGAGGTTTATGCAATTGTCTTTCTGCTCAGCAGTAAGACAATCAGCCAAAACTACACCTTCCACAAGAGCATCTTGTTCTGTGGAAGAGAAGAGATCCGGTAGAGGATCACTGTCTTCTTCCTGTCCCTCATCAGTTGCCATGAGCAGGGTGAGATCAGCCCTGTCATAGTAGGGTTTCAGGCGGTTGACATGGAGCACCCTAAGGGGACTCCTGGCAGTGCCTAAGTCAACTAAATAGGTGACTTCTCCCTTCTTTTCAACAATTGTGTGGGGTCCACTCCATTTATATTGGAGTGCTCTTGGGGCCACAGGCTCCAAGACCCACACTTTCTGCCCTGGTTGGTACTGAACCAAAACAGCCTTCTGATCATGCCATTGCTTCTGGAGCTCTTGGCTGGCCTGAAGGTTTTTACTGGCCTTTTTCATGTACTCAGCAATCCTTGATCTGAGGCCAAGTACATAATCCACAATATCCTGCTTAGGAGCTTTTAAAGGTTGTTCCCAACCCTCCTTTACAAGTGTGAGTGGACCCCTAACAGGGTGTCCAAAAAGAAGTTCAAAGGGGCTGAAGCCCACTCCTTTCTGGGGTACCTCCCTGTAGGCAAATAGGAGGCATGGTAGAAGGATATCCCATCTCCTGCGGAGTTTTTCAGGGAGACCCATAATCATGCCTTTGAGAGTTTTATTAAATCTCTCCACCAGTCCATTTGTTTGTGGATGATAGGGTGTTGTGAACTTGTACGTTACACCACACTCCTTCCACATGGCCTTTAAGTATGCAGACATGAAATTGCTTCCCCTGTCTGATACCACTTCCTTTGGGAAGCCCACCCTGGAAATTATTCCCAGGAGGGCCTTTGCCACTGCAGGTGCTGTAGTGGTCCTTAAAGGAATAGCTTCAGGATATCTTGTGGCATGGTCCACTACCACCAAGATAAACCTATTGCCTGAAGCAGTAGGAGGGTCAAGGGGGCCAACTATGTCAACCCCTACCCTTTCAAAGGGAACCCCAACCACAGGCAGTGGGATAAGGGGTGCCTTTGGGGTGCCACCTGTCTTGCCACTGGCTTGACAGGTTTCACAGGACTTACAAAATTCCTTTGTGTCCTCAGACATTCTAGGCCAATGAAACAGGGGAACAAGCCTGTCCCAAGTTTTCATTTGTCCTAGATGCCCAGCTAAGGGAATGTCATGTGCCAGTGTTAGGAGGAACTTTCTGTACTCCTGAGGAATCACTATTCTCCTGGCAGCTCCAGGTTTAGGATCCCTATGCTCAGTGTACAAGAGGTTGTCCTCCCAGTAAACTCTGTGAGAGTCACTGACATCCCCATTAGCCTGTTTGACAGCTTGCTGTCTGAGACCCTCTAATGTGGGACAGGTTTGCTGTGCCACACTCAGCTCCTCTCTGGCAGGCCCCCCTTCACCCAAAAGCTCAGCAGTGTCTGCTTCCAGCTCCTCTGGTGTAGGTTCTGCACAGGGAGGGAATTCTTCTTCCTCAGAAGTTGAATCCACTGTAGAGGGAGGGATAGTAGGAAGTGGTTTGCTTCTACTAGCCCTAGCTTTAGGGAGCACTTGGTCCATTGTTCCAGGATCCAAGCTTCCCTGTCCTTTTTGCTTTTTGGCCTGAGCCCTTGTCAAAGCAAAAATATGCCCTGGGATGCCCAGCATTGCTGCATGGGCCTCCAACTCCACATCTGACCAAGCTGATGTCTCCAAATCATTTCCTAGTAGACAGTCTACAGGTAAATCTGTGGCTACCACAACTTTCTTTGGACCAGTAACCCCCCCCAGTTGAGATTAACAACAGCCATGGGGTGGCTAAGTGTGTTGTTGTGAGCATCGGTTACTTGGTACTGGTGACCAAGTAGGTGTTGTTCAGGGTGGACCAGTTTCTCTATGACCATAGTCACACTGGCTCCAGTGTCCCTGTAGGCCTGAACCTCAACACCATTTATTAGGGGTAGCTGCTTGTACTTATCCATATTAAGGGGACAAGCAACTAAGGTGGCTAAATCAATAGCCCCCTCAGAGACTAACACAGCCTCTGTGGCCTCCCTAACAAGGCCAACCCCAACTAAGTTACCAATAGTGAGCCCAGCTACTCCCTTGGATTGGCTATTAGTAGGTTTGCTCCCACCACCACTGCTATTAGTAGGGACACTAGGGGTAGCAGTAGGGGTTGTAGTGGTAGGAGCATTGGTGCTTTTCTTTGGACAACTGGGATCTGTTGTCCAATGGCCTTTTATTTTACATAAATAGCACCATGGTTTCTTTTCCTTGTTCTGATTAAAAGAGGATTTGGGCCCACCACCCCCACCAGAGTGTTTTTGTGGGCCTGATGAAGACTCATTTTTAGATTTGTCCCCACCCTTGTCAGAAGACTTACCATCCTTCTTTTTGTTGCCCTCTTTGTCACCCCCTGTATGAACTTTTCTGTTCACCCTTGTTCTGACCCATTTGTCTGCCTTCTTTCCCAATTCTTGGGGAGAGGTCAGATCAGAGTCCACCAAGTACTGGTGCAACAAATCAGACACACAATTATTAAGAATATGCTCTCTCAGGATCAAGTTATACAGGCTGTCATAATCAGTAACTTTACTGCCATGTAACCACCCCTCAAAGGCCTTCACTGAATGGTCAATGAAATCAACCCAGTCTTGTGAAGACTCCTTTTTGGTTTCTCTGAACTTTATCCTGTACTGTTCAGTGGTTAAGCCATAACCATCCAGGAGTGCATTCTTAAGAACTTGGAAATTATTAGCATCATTTTCTTTCACAGTAAGGAGCCTATCCCTACCTTTTCCACTAAATGATAGCCATAGGATAGCAGCCCACTGCCTTTGAGGGACATCCTGTACAACACAGGCCCTCTCAAGTGCAGCAAACCACTTGTTAATGTCATCCCCCTCCTTATAAGGGGGAACTATCTTATGCAGATTCCTGGAATCATGCTTTTTTGCAGGATGACTATGGGCAATACTGCTGCTGCCACCATGGGTATCTAAACCCAACTTCTGTCTTTCTTTCTCTAGTTCAAAAGACTGTCTATCCAAATCCAGCTGTTGCTTTTTAAGCTTCAGTCTGGTTTGTTCCACTCTCAACTTATTGAGTTCCCTTTCTAACATTCTGTCATCAGGGTTGGTGGGAGGGACATTCTTAGACACAGAAGAATGAACAGAAGGAGACCTGTCCCTTACAGAAGCCACCCTAACAGCTTGGCTAACAGAAACATCACTACCAGTATGGTGAGAATAAATGCTTTTGCTATGATGTGAGACAACACTATTTCTATGGTGAGGCTCTCCATCATTTCCAACTATGCTAGACTGTCTAGTAATGGGCAGGCTAGGAAGTTTCTTTCCTGAATCTTTTCCTGGGGGAGTCCCTGGATCAGATTGGGAACCATTTGCTACTTTTTCAACAGATGTGGCCCCTATGGCCTTATCTTGTTCTCTAAGCATGTTAAGCAATAATTCCAAAGAAGGATTCTTCCCTACACTCAAACCTCTCTCTACACAGAGACTCCTTGCTCCTTTCCAGCTAAGGTGGTCATATGCAAGTTTGGACAGATCAACATTTTGGCCTGTGCCAGACATTTTTAGAGAGAGTTAAAGTGATAGAAAAAGAGAAAAAAGTTTTCAGAACTTTTTAGAAAGACAGAAAAAAACTTTTTAAACTTTTAAGAACTTTTTGAAAGTTTAGAAGTACTTTTCAGCACTTAGAAAAGAGTGAAAAGAGGAAATGCAAAACTTTTTGGCTATGTGTATATACACTGACCTTGTTTTGTATATTTTTTCTCTTATGAAAAGTACAATGACAAGAGTGGTAAGTAGTCTCAAAGCACTTATCCCACCGCTGCACATCCAATGTAGGAGGCTGGACTGGATTGTAGTGAGTACCAAGGGGTACTTGCACCTTGCACCAGGCCCAGTTATCCCTTATTAGTGTATAGGGTGTCTAACAGCTTAGGCTGATAGATAATGGTAGCTTAGCAGAGCAGCTTAGGCTGAACTAGGAGACGTGTGAAGCTACTACAGTACCACTTAGTGTCATATGCACAATATCATAAGAAAACACAATACACAGTTATACTAAAAATGAAGGTACTTTATTTCTATGACAATATGCCAAAGTATCTTAGAGTGTACCCTCAGTGAGAGGATAGGAAATATACACAAGATATATATACACAATAGCAAAAATATACAGTATAGTCTTAGAAAACAGTGCAAACAATGTATAGTTACAATAGGATGCAATGGGGAAACATAGGGATAGGGGCAACACAAACCATATACTCCAAAAGTGGAATGCGAACCACGAATGGACCCCAAACCTATGTGACCTTGTAGAGGGTCGCTGGGACTATTAGAAAATAGTGAGAGTTAGAAAAATAACCCTCCCCAAGACCCTGAAAAGTGAGTGCAAAGTGCACTAAAGTTCCCCTAAGGACAAAGAAGTCGTGTTAGAGGAATAATGCAGGAAAGACACAAACCAACAATGCAACAACTGTGGATTTCCAATCTAGGGTACCTGTGGAACAAGGGGACCAAGTCCAAAAGTCACAAGCAAGTCGGAGATGGGCAAATGCCCAGGAAATGCCAGCTGCGGGTGCAAAGAAGCTTCTACTGGACAGAAGAAGCTGAGGTTTCTGCAGGAACGAAAAGGGCTAGAGACTTCCCCTTTGGTGGACGGATCCCTCTCGCCGTGGAGAGTCGTGCAGAAGTGTTTTCCCGCCGAAAGAACGCCAACAAGCCTTGCTAGCTGCAAATCGTGCGGTTAGCGTTTTTGGACGCTGCTGTGGCCCTGGAGGGACCAGGAGGTCGCAAATTGGACCAGGAGAGAGAGGGGACATCGAGCAAGACAAGGAGCCTCTCAGCAGCAGGTAGCACCCAGAGAAGTGCCAGAAACAGGCACTACGAGGATGCGTGAAACGGTGCTCACCCGAAGTCGCACAAAGGAGTCCCACGTCGCCGGAGACCAACTTAGAAAGTCGTGCAATGCAGGTTAGAGTGCCAGGGACCCAGGCTTGACTGTGCACAAAGGATTTCCGCCGCAAGTGCACAGGGGCCGGAGTAGCTGCAAAAGTCGCGGTTCCTAGCAATGCAGCCCAGCGAGGTGAGGCAAGGACTTACCTCCACCAAACTTGGACTGAAGAGTCACTGGACTGTGGGGGTCACTTGGACAGAGTCGCTGGATTCGAGGGACCTCGCTCGTCGTGCTGAGAGGAGACCCAAGGGACCAGTAATGCAGCTTTTTGGTGCCTGCGTTTGCAGGGGGAAGATTCCGTCGACCCACGGGAGATTTCTTCAGAGCTTCTGGTGCAGAGGGGAGGCAGACTACCCCCACAGCATGCACAAGCAGGAAAACAGTCGAGAAGGCGGCAGGATCAGCGTTACAGAGTTGCAGTAGTCGTCTTTGCTACTATGTTGCAGTTTTGCAGGCTTCCAGCGCGGTCAGCAGTCGATTCCTTATCAGAAGGTGAAGAGAGAGATGCAGAGGAACTCGGCTGAGCTCTTGCATTCGTTATCTAAAGTTTCCCCAGAGACAGAGACCCTAAATAGCCAGAAAAGAGGGTTTGGCTACCTAGGAGAGAGGATAGGCTAGCAACACCTGAAGGAGCCTATCACAAGGAGTCTCTGACGTCACCTGGTGGCACTGGCCACTCAGAGCAGTCCAGTGTGCCAGCAGCACCTCTGTTTCCAAGATGGCAGAGGTCTGGAGCACACTGGAGGAGCTCTGGACACCTCCCAGGGGAGGTGCAGGTCAGGGGAGTGGTCACTCCCCTTTCCTTTGTCCAGTTTTGCGCCAGAGCAGGGCTAAGGGGTCCCCTGAACCGGTGTAGACTGGCTTATGCAGAATTGGGCACCTCTGTGCCCAACAAAGCATTTCCAGAGGCTGGGGGAGGCTACTCCTCCCCTGCCTTCACACCATTTTCCAAAGGGAGAAGGTGTCACACCCTCTCTCAGAGGAAGTTCTTTGTTCTGCCATCCTGGGCCAGGCCTGGCTGGACCCCAGGAGGGCAGATGCCTGTCTGAGGGGTTGGCAGCAGCTGCAGTGAAACCCCAGGAAGGGCAGTTTGGCAGTACCAGGGTCTGTGCTACAGACCACTGGGATCATGGGATTGTGCCAACTATGCCAGGATGGCATAGAGGGGGCAATTCCATGATCATAGGCATGTTACATGGCCATATTCGGAGTTACCATTGTGAAGCTACATATAGGTAGTGAACTATATGTAGTGCACGCGTGTAATGGTGTCCCCGCACTCACAAAGTTCAGGGAATTGGCTCTGAACAATGTGGGGGCACCTTGGCTAGTGCCAGGGTGCCCTCACACTAAGTAACTTTGCACCTAACCTTTACCAGGTAAAGGTTAGACATATAGGTGACTTATAAGTTACTTAAGTGCAGTGTAAAATGGCTGTGAAATAACGTGGACGTTATTTCACTCAGGCTGCAGTGGCAGGCCTGTGTAAGAATTGTCAGAGCTCCCTATGGGTGGCAAAAGAAATGCTGCAGCCCATAGGGATCTCCTGGAACCCCAATACCCTGGGTACCTCAGTACCATATACTAGGGAATTATAAGGGTGTTCCAGTAAGCCAATGTAAATTGGTAAAAATGGTCACTAGCCTGTTAGTGACAATTTGGAAAGAAATGAGAGAGCATAACCACTGAGGTTCTGATTAGCAGAGCCTCAGTGAGACAGTTAGTCACTACACAGGTAACACATTCAGGCACACTTATGAGCACTGGGGCCCTGGGTTACCAGGGTCCCAGTGACACATACAACTAAAACAACATATATACAGTGAAAAATGGGGGTAACATGCCAGGCAAGATGGTACTTTCCTACATTAAGCCATAACCATCCAGGAGTGCATTCTTAAGAACTTTGTAAGCATTGGCTTCACTTTCTTTCACAGTAAGGAGCCTATCCCTACCTTTTCAACTAAATGATAGCCATAGGATAGCAGCCCACTGCCTTTGAGGGACATCCTGAACAGCACAGGCCCTCTCAAGTGCAGCAAACCACATGTTAATGTCATCCCCCTCCTTATAAGGGGGAACTATCTTGTGCAGATTCCTGGAATCATGCTCTTTTGCAGGATGACTATGGGGAATACTGCTGCTGCCACCATGGGTTTCTAAACCCAGTTTCTGTCTCTCCTTCTCTACTTCTAAAGTCTGTCTCTCCAAATCCAGCTGTTGCTTCTTGAGCTTCAGTCTGGTTTGTTCCACTCTCAATCTATTGAGCTCCCTTTCTAACAATCTGTCATCAGGGTGGGTGCGAGGGACATGTCTTGAAACAGAAGTATGGTGAGAATGGACAGAAGGAGACCTGTCCCTTACAGAAGGCACCCTAACAGCTTGGTTAACAGAAACATCACTTCTACTGTGGTGAGAAGGAATACTCTTGCTATGATGTGAGACAACACTATCTGTATGGTGTGACTCAACATCAGTACCAACTATGCTAGACTGTCTAGTAATGGGCAGGCTCTGAAGTTATTTTCCTGAATCTTTTCCTAGGGGTGTCCCTGGATCAGATTGAGAACCATTAGCTACTTTTTCAACAGATGGGGCCCTTTTGGCCTTATCTTGTTCTCTAAGCATGTTAAGTAACAATTCTAAGGAAGGATTCTTCCCTACACTCAAACCTCTTTCTATGCAGAGACTCCTTGCTCCTTTCCAGCTAAGGTGATCATATGCAATTTTGGACAGTTCAACATTTTGGCCTGTGCCAGACATTTTTAGAAAGAGTTTAAGTGGTAGAAAAAGTGAGAAAAAGTTTTTAGAGCTTTTAGAAAGACAGAACAAAAACTTTTACAACTTTTAAGAACTTTTTAGAAAGTTTAGAAGTACTTTTCAGCACTTAGAAAAGAGTGAAAAGAGGAAATGCAAAACTTTTTAGTTATGTGTACACACACTGAACTTGTTTTGTATATTTTTCCCTTATGAAAAGTACAATGACAAGAGTGGTAAGTAGTCTCAAAGCACTTATCCCACCGCTGCACAACCAATGTAGGAGGCTGGACTGGCTTGTAGTGAGTACCAAGGGGTACTTGCACCTTGCACCAGGCCCAGTTATCCCTTATTAGTGTATAGGGTGTCTAGCAGCATAGGCTGATAGATAATGGTAGCTTAGCAGAGCAGCTTAGGCTGAACTAGGAGACGAGTGAAGCTCCTACAGTACCACTAGTGTCACTTGCACAATATCATAAGAAAACACAATACACAGTTATACTAAAAATAAAGGTACTTTATTTTTATGACAATATGCCAAAGTATCTCAGAGTGTACCCTCAGTATGAGGATAGCAAATATACACAAGTTATATGTACACAATACCAAAAATATGCAGTATAGTCTTGGAAAACAGTGCAAACAATGTATAGTTACAATAGGATGCAATGGGGACACATAGGGATAGGGGCAACACAAACCATATACTCCAAAAGTGGAATGCGAACCACGAATGGACCCCAAACCTATGTGACCTTGTAGAGGGTCGCTGTGACTATTAGAAAATTTTGAGGGTTAGAAAAATAGCCCACCCCAAGACCCTGAAAAGTGAGTGCAAAGTGCACTGAAGTTCCCCAAAGGACATAGAAGTCGTGATAGGGGAATTCTGCAGGAAAGACACAAACCAGCAATGCAACAACAATGGATTTCCAGTCGAGGGTACCTGTGGAACAAGGGGACCAAGTCCAAAAGTCACAAGCAAGTCGAAGATGGGCAGATGCCCAGGAAATGCCAGCTGTGGGTGCAAAGAAGCTTCCACTGGACAGGAGAAGCTTAGGTTTCTGCAGGAACGACAAGGGCTAGAGACTTCCCCTTTGGAGGACGGATCCCTCACGGCGTGGAGAGTCGTGCAGAAGTGTTTTCCCGCCGAAAGACTGCCAACAAGCCTTGCTAGCTGCAAATCGTGCGGTGAGGGTTTTTGGATGCTGCTGTGGTCCAGGAGGGACCAGGATGTCGCCAGTCATGTCTGGGGACAGAGGGGGCGTCGAGCAAGACAAGGAGCCCTCTCAGCAGCAGGTAGCACCCGGAGAAGTGCCAGAAACAGGCACTACGAGGATGCGTGAAACGGTGCTCACCCGAAGTTGCACAAAGGAGTCCCACGTCGCCGAGACCAACTTAGAAAGTCGTGCAATGCAGGTTAGAGTGCTGTAGACCCAGGCTTGGCTGTGCACAAAGGATTTCCGCCGGAAGTGCACGGAAGCCGGAGTAGCTTCAAAAGACGCGGTTCCCAGCAATGCAGTCTGGCGTGGGGAGGCAAGGACTTACCTCCACCAAACTTGGACTGAAGAGTCACGGGACTGTGGGAGTCACTTGGACAGAGTTGCTGGATTCAAGGGACCTCACTCGTCATGTTGAGAGGAGACCCAGGGGACCGGTAATGCAGTTCTTTGGTGCCTGCGGTTGCAGGGGGAAGATTCCGTCGACCCACAGGAGATTTCTTCGGAGCTTCTAGTGCAGAGAGGAGGCAGATTACCCCCACAGCATGCACCAACAGGAAAACAGTCGAGAAGGCGGCAGGATCAGCGTTACAGAGTTGCAGTAGTCGTCTTTGCTACTTTGTTGCAGTTTTGCAGGCTTCCAGCGCGCTCAGCAGTCGATTCCTTGGCAGAAGGTGAAGAGAGAGATGCAGAGGAACTCTGATGAGCTCTTGCATTCGTTATCTAAGGAAATCCCCAAAGCAGAGACCCTAAATAGCCAGAAAAGAGGGTTTGGCTACTTAGGAGAGAGGATAGGCTAGCAACACCTGAAGGAGCCTATCAGAAGGAGTCTCTGACGTCACCTGGTGGCACTGTCCACTCAGAGCAGTCCAGTGTGCCAGCAGCACCTCTGTTTCCAAGATGGCAGAGGTCTGGAGCACACTGGAGGAGCTCTGGACACCTCCCAGGGGAGGTGCAGGTCAGGGGAGTGGTCACTCCCCTTTCCTTTGTTCAGTTTCGCGCCAGAGCAGGGCTAAGGGGTCCCTGAACCGGTGTAGACTGGCTTATGCAGAAATGGGCACATCTGTGCCCATGAAAGCATTTCCAGAGGCTGGGGGAGGCTACTCCTCCCCTGGCTTCACACCATTTTCCAAAGGGAGAGGGTGTAACACCCTCTCTCAGAGGAAGTCCTTTGTTCTGCCATCCTGGGACAAGCCTGGCTTGACCCCAGGAGGGCAGAAACCTGTCTGAGGGGTTGGCAGCAGCAGCAGCTGCAGTGAAACCCCTGAAAAGGCAGTTTGGCAGTACCAGGGTCTGTGCTACAGACCACTGGGATCATGGGATTGTGCCAATTATGCCAGGGTGGCATAGAGGGGGCAATTCCATGATCATAGACATGTTACATGGCCATATTCGGAGTTACCATTGTGAAGCTACATATAGGTAGTGACCTATATGTAGTGCACGCGTGTAATGGTGTCCCCGCACTCACAAAGTCCGGGGAATTTGCCCTGAACAATGTGGGGGCACCTTGGCTAGTGCCAGGGTGCCCTCACACTAAGTAACTGTGCACCTAACCTTTACCAGGTAAAGGTTAGACATATAGGTGACTTATAAGTTACTTAAGTGCAGTGAAAATGGCTGTGAAATAATGTGTGCATTATTTCACTCAGGCTGCAGTGGCAGGCCTGTGTAAGAATTGTCAGAGCTCCCTATGGGTGGCAAAAGAAATGCTGCAGCCCATAGGGATCTCCTGGAACCCCAATACCCTGGGTACCTCAGTACCATATACTAGGGAATTATAAGGGTGTTCCAGTAAGCCAATGTAAATTGGTAAAATTGGTCACTAGCCTGTTAGTGACAATTTGAAAGAAATGAGAGAGCATAACCACTGAGGTTCTGTAGGAGGCTGGACTGGCTTGTAGTGAGTACCAAGGGGTACTTGCACCTTGCACCAGGCCCAGTTATCCCTTATTAGTGTATAGGGTGTCTAGCAGCTTAGGCTGATAGATAATGGTAGCTTAGCAAAGCAGCTCAGGCTGAACTAGGAGACGTGTGAAGCTACTACAGTACCACTTAGTGTCATATGCACAATATCATAAGAAAACACAATACACAGTTATACTAAAAATAAAGGTACTTTATTTTTATGACAATATGCCAAAGTATCTTAGAGTGTACCCTCAGTGAGAGGATAGGAAATATACACAAGATATATATACACAATAGCAAAAATATGCAGTATAGTCTTAGAAAACAGTGCAAACAATGTATAGTTACAATAGGATGCAATGGGGAAACATAGGGATAGGGGCAACACAAACCATATACTCCAGAAGTGGAATGCGAACCACGAATGGACCCCAAACCTATGTGACCTTGTAGAGGGTCGCTGGGACTATTAGAAAATAGTGAGAGTTAGCAAAATAACCCTCCCCAAGACCCTGAAAAGTGAGTGCAAAGTGCACTAAAGTTCCCCTAAGGACAAAATAGTTGTGTTAGAGGGAAAATGCAAGGAAAACACAAATCAGCAATGCAACAACGATGGATTCCTGACTGAGGGTACCTGTGGAACAAGGGGACCAAGTCCAAAAGTCACAAGCAACTCGGAGATGGGCAGATGCCCAAGAAATGCCAGCGGTTGGTGCAAAGAAGCTCTTACTGGGCTGAAGAACTGTGAATACTGCAGGAACGACAAGGGCTAGAGACTTCCCCTTTGGAGGATGGATCCCACACGCCTTGGAGAGTCGTGCAGAAGTGTTTTCCCGCCGGATGGACGCCAACAAGCCTTGCTACACGCAAATCGTGCGTTTGGCGTTTTTGGACGCTGCCGGGGCCCAGGAGGGACCAGGAGGTCGCAAATTGGACCTGAAGAGAGAGGGGACGTCGAGCAAGACAAAGAGCCCTCACTGAAGCAGGTAGCACCCGGAGAAGTGCCAGAAACAGGCACTACGAAGATGCGTGAAACGGTGCTCGCCGAAGTTGCACAAAGGAGTCCCACGTCGCCGGAGACCAACTTAGAAAGTCGTGCAATGCAGGTTAGAGTGCCGTGGACCCAGGCTTGGCTGTGCACGAAGGATTTCCGCCGGAAGTGCACAGGGGCCGGGGTAGCTTGCAAAGTCGCGGTTCCCAGCAATGCAGTCCAGCGAGGTGAGGCAAGGACTTACCTCCACCAAACTTGGGCTGAAGAGTCACTGGACTGTGGGGGTCACTTGGACGGTGTCGCTGGATTCGAGGGACCTCGCTCGTCGTGCTGAGAGGAGACCCAAGGGACCGGTAATGCAGCTTTTTGGTGCCTGCGGTTGCAGGGGGAAGATTCCGTCGACCCACGGGAGATTTCTTCGGAGCTTCTGGTGCAGAGAGGAGGCAGACTACCCCCACAGCATGCACAAGCAGGAAAACAGTCGAGAAGGCGGCAGGATCAGCGTTACAGAGTTGCAGTAGTCGTCTTTGCTACTATGTTGCAGGTTTGCAGGCTTCCAGCGCGGTCAGCGGTCGATTCCTTATCAGAAGGTGAAGAGGGAGATGCAGAGGAACTCGGCTGAGCTCATGCATTCGTTATCTAAAGTTTCCCCAGAGACAGAGACCCTAAATAGCCAGAAAAGAGGGTTTGGCTACCTAGGAGAGAGGAAAGGCTACTAACACCTGAAGGAGCCTATCAGCAGGAGTCTCTGACGTCACCTGGTGGCACTGGCCACTCAGAGCAGTCCAGTGTGCCAGCAGCACCTCTGTTTCCAAGATGGCAGAGGTCTGGAGCACACTGGAGGAGCTCTGGACACCTCCCAGGGGAGGTGCAGGTCAGGGGAGTGGTCACTCCCCTTTCCTTTGTCCAGTTTCGCGCCAGAGCAGGGGCTAAGGGGTCCCTGAACCGGTGTAGACTGGCTTATGCAGAATTGGGCACATCTGTGCCCAACAAAGCATTTCCAGAGGCTGGGGGAGGCTACTCCTCCCCTGCCTTCACACCATTTTCCAAAGGGAGAGGGTGTCACACCCTCTCTCAGAGGAAGTTCTTTGTTCTGCCATCCTGGGCCAGGCCTGGCTGGACCCCAGGAGGGCAGCTGCCTGTCTGAGGGGTTGGCAGCAGCAGCAGCTGCAGTGAAACCCCAGGAAGGGCAGTCTGGCAGTACCAGGGTCTGTGCTACAGACCACTGGGATCATGGAATTGTACCAACAATGCCAGGATGGCATAGAGGGGGCAATTCCATGATCATAGACATGTTACATGGCCATATTCGGAGTTACCATGGTGAAGCTCCATATAGGTAGTGACCTATATGTAGTGCACGCGTGTAATGGTGTCCCCGCACTCACAAAGTTCAGTGAATTGGCTCTGAACAATGTGGGGGCACCTTGGCTAGTGCCAGGGTGCCCTCACACTAAGTAACTTTGCACCTAACCTTTACCAGGTAAAGGTTAGACATATAGGTGACTTATAAGTTACTTAAGTGCAGTGTAAAATGGCTGTGAAATAACGTGGACGTTATTTCACTCAGGCTGCAGTGGCAGGCCTGTGTAAGAATTGTCAGAGCTCCCTATGGGTGGCAAAAGAAATGCTGCAGCCCATAGGGATCTCCTGGAACCCCAATACCCTGGGTACCTCAGTACCATATACTAGGGAATTATAAGGGTGTTCCAGTAAGCCAATGTAAATTGGTAAAAATGGTCACTAGCCTGTCAGTGACAATTTGGAAAGAAATGAGAGAGCATAACCACTGAGGTTCTGATTAGCAGAGCCTCAGTGAGACAGTTAGTCACTACACAGGTAACACATTCAGGCACACTTATGAGCACTGGGGCCCTGGGTTACCAGGGTCCCAGTGACACATACAACTAAAACAACATATATACAGTGAAAAATGGGGGTAACATGCCAGGCAAGATGGTACTTTCCTACACAACCCTGTAGGAGGCTGGACTGGCTTGTAGTGAGTACCAAGGGGTACTTGCACCTTGCACCAGGCCCAGTTATCCCTTATTAGTGTATAGGGTGTCTAGCAGCTTAGGCTGATAGATAATGGTAGCTTAGCAAAGCAGCTCAGGCTGAACTAGGAGACGTGTGAAGCTACTACAGTACCACTTAGTGTCATATGCACAATATCATAAGAAAACACAATACACAGTTATACTAAAAATAAAGGTACTTTATTTTTATGACAATATGCCAAAGTATCTTAGAGTGTACCCTCAGTGAGAGGATAGGAAATATACACAAGATATATATACACAATAGCAAAAATATGCAGTATAGTCTTAGAAAACAGTGCAAACAATGTATAGTTACAATAGGATGCAATGGGGAAACATAGGGATAGGGGCAACACAAACCATATACTCCAAAAGTGGAATGCGAACCACGAATGGACCCCAAACCTATGTGACCTTGTAGAGGGTCGCTGGGACTATTAGAAAATAGTGAGAGTTAGAAAAATAACCCTCCCAAGACCCTGAAAAGTGAGTGCAAAGTGCACTAAAGTTCCCCTAAGGACAAAATAGTCGTGTTAGAGGGAAAATGCAAGGAAAACACAAATCAGCAATGCAACAACGATGGATTCCTGACTGAGGGTACCTGTGGAACAAGGGGACCAAGTCCAAAAGTCACAAGCAGCTCGGAGATGGGCAGATGCCCAAGAAATGCCAGCGGTTGGTGCAAAGAAGCTCTTACTAGGCTGAAGAACTGTGAATACTGCAGGAACGACAAGGGCTAGAGACTTCCCCTTTGGAGGATGGATCCTCCACGCCTTGGAGAGTCGTGCAGAAGTGTTTTCCCGCCGGATGGACGCCAACAAGCCTTGCTACACGCAAATCGTGCGTTTGGCGTTTTTGGACGCTGCTGGGGCCCAGGAGGGACCAGAAGGTCGCAAATTGGACCTGCAGAGAGAGGGGACGTCGAGCAAGACAAAGAGCCCTCACTGAAGCAGGTAGCACCCGGAGAAGTGCCAGAAACAGGCACTACGAGGATGCGTGAAACGGTGCTCGCCGAAGTTGCACAAAGGAGTCCCACGTCGCCGGAGACCAACTTAGAAAGTCGTGCAATGCAGGTTAGAGTGCCGTGGACCCAGGCTTGGCTGTGCACACAGGATTTCCACCGGAAGTGCACAGGGGCCAGAGAAGCTTGCAAAGTCGCGGTTCCCAGCAATGCAGCCCAGCGAGGTGAGGCAAGGACTTACCTCCACCAAACTTGGGCTGAAGAGTCACTGGACTGTGGGGGTCACTTGGACGGTGTCGCTGGATTCGAGGGACCTCGCTCGTCGTGCTGAGAGGAGACCCAAGGGACCGGAGATGCAGCTTTTTGGTGCCTGCGGTTGCAGGGGGAAGATTCCGTCGACCCACGGGAGATTTCTTCGGAGCTTCTGGTGCAGAGAGGAGGCAGACTACCCCCACAGCATGCACAAGCAGGAAAACAGTCGAGAAGGCGGCAGGATCAGCGTTACAGAGTTGCAGTAGTCGTCTTTGCTACTATGTTGCAGGTTTGCAGGCTTCCAGCGCGGTCAGCGGTCGATTCCTTATCAGAAGGTGAAGAGGGAGATGCAGAGGAACTCGGCTGAGCTCATGCATTCGTTATCTGAAGTTTCCCCAGAGACAGAGACCCTAAATAGCCAGAAAAGAGGGTTTGGCTACCTAGGAGAGAGGAAAGGCTACTAACACCTGAAGGAGCCTATCAGCAGGAGTCTCTGACGTCACCTGGTGGCACTGGCCACTCAGAGCAGTCCAGTGTGCCAGCAGCACCTCTGTTTCCAAGATGGCAGAGGTCTGGAGCACACTGGAGGAGCTCTGGACACCTCCCAGGGGAGGTGCAGGTCAGGGGAGTGGTCACTCCCCTTTCCTTTGTCCAGTTTCGCGCCAGAGCAGGGGCTAAGGGGTCCCTGAACCGGTGTAGACTGGCTTATGCAGAATTGGCCACATCTGTGCCCAACAAAGCATTTCCAGAGGCTGGGGGAGGCTACTCCTCCCCTGCCTTCACACCATTTTCCAAAGGGAGAGGGTGTCACACCCTCTCTCAGAGGAAGTTCTTTGTTCTGCCATCCTGGGCCAGGCCTGGCTGGACCCCAGGAGGGCAGCTGCCTGTCTGAGGGGTTGGCAGCAGCAGCAGCTGCAGTGAAACCCCAGGAAGGGCAGTCTGGCAGTACCAGGGTCTGTGCTACAGACCACTGGGATCATGGAATTGTACCAACAATGCCAGGATGGCATAGAGGGGGCAATTCCATGATCATAGACATGTTACATGGCCATATTCGGAGTTACCATGGTGAAGCTACATATAGGTAGTGACCTATATGTAGTGCACACGTGTAATGGTGTCCCCGCACTCACAAAGTTCAGTGAATTGGCTCTGAACAATGTGGGGGCACCTTGGCTAGTGCCAGGGTGCCCTCACACTAAGTAACTTTGCACCTAACCTTTACCAGGTAAAGGTTAGACATATAGGTGACTTATAAGTTACTTAAGTGCAGTGTAAAATGGCTGTGAAATAACGTGGACGTTATTTCACTCAGGCTGCAGTGGCAGGCCTGTGTAAGAATTGTCAGAGCTCCCTATGGGTGGCAAAAGAAATGCTGCAGCCCATAGGGATCTCCTGGAACCCCAATACCCTGGGTACCTCAGTACCATATACTAGGGAATTATAAGGGTGTTCCAGTAAGCCAATGTAAATTGGTTAAAATGGTCACTAGCCTGTTAGTGACAATTTGAAAGTAATGAGAGAGCATAACCACTGAGGTTCTGGTTAGCAGAGCCTCAGTGAGACAGTTAGGCACCACACAGGGAACATGTACATGCACACCTATGAGCACTGGGGCCCTGTGTGACAGGGTCCCAGTGACACATACATATAGGCCACAACCTTATGAGCACTGGGGTCCTGACTAGCAGGATCCCAGTGACACATAACAAACATACTGAAAACATAGTGTTTTCACTATGAGCACTGAGGCCTGGCTATCAGGATCCCAGTGAGACAGTGAAAACAGTGACAAACACCCTGACATACACTCACAAACAGGCCAAAAGTGGGGGTAACAAGGCTAGAAAGAGGCTACCTTCTCACACAACCCCCCCCCAAACGAAGGACAATAAGGCTAACCTTGGCCAGTTGAGACTTTATTGTCTAAGTGGTGATAAGTAGAGAGTAGCTCTGCAATAGACTGGTTACTCCCTTTATCATCCACTATATGGTTACTTCCCTGTAGGGATGTAAACCACCCTGTTTGAAGTTTTTTAGCTAAGCAACAATGTGAAGATGTATTTTCAGAGTTTCTATCCGTAAGTTTTAGTTTAGAGCAGTGGGAATTGTCCACTGAACCTATTTGTAGTGATGGAAATGCCAGACAGGGATGCTGTCTCAGAAAAGCCATAGCTGGGCAAAAACTTTGTCCATCTGGCTGGAAGAGAGAACAGGGATGCTGTTTCTCTTGAGTTGGAGCAGGGCAGGGATGCTGTCCTATGAGCTCCACACTAGGGCAGGGATGCTGTCCTAAGTGTTGTGAGGTAGTGCAGGGTTTCTGCACTAAAGTTTCTCTGGGAGGGTTGGAGGGATGCTCCATGTTAACTAAAATGGTGCTGTTTTTCTCACCAATGTTAGTTATCCCACAGAGAGGTACTTCCACCTCAGGGAGTCCAGCTTTGCCAGCTGATGATTCCCTTGGAACAGATGCCACCCCAGGAGAGGTTTCTCCCACCACAGGAATAGTATCCTGAATGGTAGGGTGGTTAGGGGATACTGTGATACCCTTTTTACCTGTTGATGGAGAGGGATCCTGAGTTTTCAGGCCTTCTCTCCTTTGCTTTTTCATTTCACTTGAAATGAGAGGGAACAATTCCTCAGGGATGCCCAGCATGGCTGCATGGGCATAAAACTCTACATCAGCCCAACCTGAGGCCTCTAGGTCATTACCTAAGAGACAGTCTACAGGTAAGCTAGGTGATACCACCACCTGCTTAGGGCCAGTAACTCCACCCCAACTAAACTGAATTATAGCTAAGGGAAGAAACTTAGTGGAGTTATGGACATCAATAATCTTATACTGTTGTCCAATGATGTGTTGTTCAGGAGGCACTAGGTTTTCAGTCACCAAAGTGAAACTGGCACCTGTGTCCCTGTAGGCCAAGGCCTCAACACCATTTATTGAAACTGTCTGCCTGTACTTATCCATTGTAAGGGGACAAGCAGCCAGTGTGGCAAGGCCAATGCCACTAGGTGTGACAGAAACTGTCTTGGGACTGATTACATCAGTTTCCACTATGGACCCATAAGTGAACCCCACTACACCCTTTGCTTGACTGTTGCCAGCAGTCCCACCACTAGTACCACTACTGCTAGGGGCACTAGAGCTTGATATATTAGTGGTGGTAGGCTCAGGGGGTTTACCTGGACAGGACTTATCCCCTGGCCTATGGCCTCTATTTTTACACACAAAGCACCAAGGCTTTTTAATGTGTGCAGGTTGGGAAGAAGAGGAAGAATTTGTTTTATCCCCACCCTCTGAAGAGTGTTTAAGATTTGAAGTGGGATCTTTGGTTTTACCCTTATCCCCATGCTTATCTTGAGATTTTTCACCATCTTTCTTCTTATTGCCATCTTTGTCACCCCCTGTATGAACTTTTCTGTTCACCCTTGTTCTGACCCATTTGTCTGCCTTCTTTCCCAATTCTTGGGGAGAGGTCAGATCAGAGTCTACCAGGTACTGGTGCAACAAATCAGACACACAATTATTAAGTATATGCTCTCTCAGGATTGTGTTATACAGGCTTTCATAATCAGTAACTTTACTGCCATGTAACCACCCCTCCAAGGCCTTCACTGAATGGTCAATGAAATCAACCCAGTCTTGTGAAGACTCCTTTTTGGTCTCTCTGAACTTTATCCTGTACTGTTCAGTGGTTAAGCCATAACCATCCAGGAGTGCATTCTTAAGAACTGTAAAATTATTGGCATCATTTTCTTTCACAGTAAGGAGCCTATCCCTACCTTTTCCACTAAATGATAGCCATAGGATAGCAGCCCACTGCTTTTGAGGGACATCCTGTACAGCACAGGCCCTCTCAAGTGCAGCAAACCACTTGTTAATGTCATCCCCCTCCTTATAAGGGGGAACTATCTTGTGCAGATTCCTGGAATCATGCTCTTTTGCAGGATGACTATGGGGAATACTGCTGCTGCCACCATGGGTATCTAAACCCATCTTCTGTCTTTCCCTCTCTAT